>NC_068346.1:2836182-2935199 GCF_014633365.1 Diospyros lotus | reverse complement strand
CAGGTACATCATTCTGACTTCATCATCCTTTTTTCCTCCTTATGAATATGAGGACTTGGCAGGAGTAGAAACCAGGCCAATGATCTATGTTTTGGTGGGGAAATGCTTTTCTGGTTGATGTAGAAATTCACAGTCAATCTATATATAATATTGTGTGTGTAATGGAAAAACTTACATATATAACAGCCTTTGTATTTTTATTTTTTATTGTTTTTGTCCGGCAAGCAAAAAAATCTTTGTATCACAGACCCTAGTTGGATTAAAGCTCGGTGGTGGTGTTTTATCTTTTTGTTCTTGCCGGGGGGGGGGAAGAACACTGTGTTCATCAGCTAGTTAAAAGGGGTTAAAAAGTTTGTGTTCATTTTTGGCTTTCAATTTTTCCTGTTATGGACCAAGAGGGTGCTAAAGCGTAAGGCTTCTGGTCTTAATAAAGCTCAAGACAGAGACATTTTATATTTTCATGACTTGAATCCCGTCATATTTTATCACAAAAGAAGCAACTTTTATGTTGTAATGCTAGTGAAATAGTGAAATCTATAGAGCTCAAGTTTCTGGTTGTAGTTTCAAAACTTTTTTTTCTTTTTGTTCTGAAAGTAGATAGTTTCACAAAAACGTATTTAGTGAATTAGTCTTGAAAATTAATTTTTAAGAAGTTAATTTAAAACACAAAAATTTAAGAAATAATAAAACAATCATAAGATGAATATGAAGGTATTTTAGTAGTTCTAAAAGTTTCAATTTTTTGAATAGCGACATTAAACCGCGGGGGGGGGGGGGGGGGGGGGGGGGGGAGAGACAAAAACTCTTAGTTAGGCATCTTTTTTCGTTCAAAAAGTGGGATGTAAAGATACTTTTGTTGGTAGGGATAAGGTTTAAAAATAGGAAAAATAACTTTGTAGTCAATAATGTTTTTTCTTCTATATTCACTTATATCAAACCATATCCCGCATCACAAGGAGAGTTCTAGGGGTGATTTTATAGAACATATGGTTAAAATATAGATGATTATTTAGTTAAAATTTAGATGATCTATTATACCTGTTGAGATGAAAGTTCTAATAGGATCAAGGACTAGTAATGTTAATCTTGTTACATGAAAGATGCCACGGGGTATATTCATTTCTTTTTTTGGTGGGGGTTTTGTTATTATGATTTGACTAGATTGTTTATTTAAGGTTCTGATTGTGATGGGCATGCAGTAGCAGCCAATTGAGTAAATGGATTGATGAATCACTTAAAAACTTACATTTATGGTTAGTTGGTTGGGCCATTGATTTGTTCATAAGTGAATCAAATCCCAAGCGAGAGAGTAGAATCTTGTAAATTTACATCACCCACTTTGCCAAAACATATGGTTAAACATAGTAGATGGAGATAGAAAAGTAGAATATAACCTTGGCATTTTCATTAATGGCTCTTGCAGTGCAGAGAGGGCCAATCAAACAAGCCAAGCCAAGCCACTTGTTGCTCTAGAAAACCTTAATTGTTGCAAGCTAGTAGTGGCTTTGTTCCAACATTATACACTCCCCTATTATTATAGGATATTTTAGGCAAAGCGGGGGGACCTTAGGCTTATTGCTTCAATCATTCTCAAATTGACAACATAGGAAGAGGCCTTTATTGGATGACCTCTTTTGTTGGTTTATTTATTTGTTACCCAAAACCCTTGTGCCATGGGAACCAAGGGGAAATTGCCACCAGGTTTTGTGAGTGAGACTTGAGAGTATTCAGTGAAATGGAGATGCAACAAAACAATAATAATAATATTTTAAAAATATTTTTTACATGCAACCCATATAACAGAATATAAAATGAAAAATGATTTTTTTTTTTTTTTTTTTGGTGTGTGTGTGTGTGTAAAATATGTTATATCAAAACAAATGAAGCCTTAATATTGTGTTCAGTATTTATTGATCACAATCCTGGATAAAGGGGAGAGTCACATTATGTAACTAAAAGCAAGGCAGGCTTAAAATTTGACCAGTCTCCTATCATGGATTATAAATCAAAGTAGAGATTGATTGATAAACACTGTCATGAAAACAACAGAGATTAAAGTTGTGAGTTCGAGTTCAAGTTTATCTGTATGAACCTTATAATTCTCTCTATTTTTCTAAGTTGGATAATTAAAGTTTTCACTACACACACACACACACACACTCTTCACTCACTCCTTTTAAAGCAGCACACTCTCAGGCCAACATGCGGTCATCACTGACTTCAACTTTATTTTGCTAACAATTGTTTTTTATGATTTTTTTATCTTTCATAAAGTCTTTATATCTCGAATCATGTTTAAAAAGTCTCTTTTCCCATTTTTTTAACCTTTTTTTGACCAGATTTTGCCATGGACCCTGACCCTCTTCTCATAAAAACTTCTAGTCCATACATGGGGGTAACCCAAATCACTGAAACAAACTTAAAGACATAATAAAAAGAGAAGATTAGATGAGGATAAAAATGCTTCATACTGTGTGATGACACAACTATGAACATTAAACAGGGGATTTGGACTGGCACTAAACTCCACTCAAATCCTTGGAAAAGGGGAAAAAAGAATAAAAATCTTACTCGGTAGAACTTGCTCACAGCCCTCTGGAAGTGCTCATTCATGGTATCTTCAATCAAATATTTTGGTAGAATAATGATAAATGAGTCCAAAGTTTCGGCTGAATGGGAAAAAAAGTCTCATCGGCTTTGTAATCCGGCTGATTTATCAGTGCCTGTGACTATATCGGTATCTTAGGTTGCCTAGAAACAAAAAGGGGAACAGATAGACTACAAAACAAAAATAGGAAAATAACATTTCTCAAAATAATAGAAAATGAAAATGCATAAATAAAAAAATATATAAGGGGTTTTTTTTGTAAATATAATTGTTAATATAGAATATTATAAAAAATAATTATTCAATTTAAAAATAAATATAAATATTTTAGCTTGAAATGTAACGGCCCAAAAATGTTTTTTGGTGTTTTGAAAATGAAAATATTTCAAAACACTAAAATGACACCTCCAATACGTTTTCGTGCATCATGGTTGGTATCTTCAATAAAAGAGTGTGTTCAATTCACTAGGTCAGATCAACTAAAGTCTATTTTAAACATTCAATCATATGTACAAGACTATTTTATATCTAGTCTCGTATATTTATTTTTAATATGTGTTCTTCCAATTTTATTATATATAATATTATTTATTATTATTTTTTTACTTTAACATATATCATTTTATGTAATATCGATACAAAATTTTTAGACAAAATACATGACTAAAATAATGTGATGATTTAACAGTTTTTATTCAAAGAAGTGATTGATAATAAATCATATCTGTCTGTACACAACTTGTGTATAAATTTTCTATATCTATTGCATTAACTTAAACTACAAAACAAATTACCAAAATGCAATTAAATTCAAGACCTGAACAAGTTAATTCGATGCCACTCAAATCACTAAAGTTTCTGCTTTGACAAATTCATCAACTCTTCCTCTCTTAAAACCCATAGACTGTACAGTAAGTAAGCATCTAAGCAAATCTCTGAACACCGGACTGGACTTGAATCTAAAACCTCAATATCGATACAAGGCATGTAGGTAGGCTACCACCCTAGGTGGTATAGAACTGTTGCTTTTGCTTATTTGTTTACCTTCTTTTTTTCTTTTCTTGTTTTCCTTTTTGCCTAGCAAGAGTTTCCTTGATTTATCACTACGTAATAGTAAAATTATCATGCCCCTATGAGCATGACTCAACGATAAAGTATGTGAAATTTTACAGGGAATATCAGAAATCAAATCTTTATGGTGACATTGGTCTATGTGTGTATAAGCTGTGATTCTATTTGAATTTATTCGACGGGCGAACCAGACGAGAATGCCACTCATCCACAGAATTAATCAGACAAAGCTTGAAATCTGGATTATCAAAAAAAAAAAAAAAAATAGCATTCTCTGTAATGTAATAGAGAATCGAAGGCATTATAAATTTAAATTGTTTACTAGTGAACGCATTACCATTATCTTCAATCTTAAGAGAAGATCTCTTCTAAGGCATATACTACCATATGTCATTCTTTTGAAGTAAAGGAAATTAATAGGATTTTGATCCCATTCAGCTCATGGTTGAGATGGAAGATTTTTGCTTCATCAATCCTTGAATTAGATTATGCCAACAATGATAATGAACTTCTATTTGTTTAATTGGCTCTTTCCTCATAAGAGTTTTGATTTAGGAAAAATGTTCTACATAAAATTTTGTCATATTTTTTTAAATAAATTTATTTATATTGTTAATGTGATTTTTAAAAAATCAATTAATATTATGAATGCCATGCAAACGTCCCTAAATTGATTAGGATAATGTGAACTTGATTATCATGGTTTTGTTATCAAATGACGCTTGAAAATAAAGTAAAGAACTTTTGCTTTGTTTTGTTTTCCCTTTTTCTTTTTGGGTTGGATTGGGGTTTACTATTGAATGGAAGGGCCAGGCAGGGATTATTTGAACAGAAAATAGTGAGCTTTTAGAGGAGAGAAACTTATTCAAGCTAAAATGCATGTCTCTTTCTAAGATAAACAAATACAATTTCATTCCTTTCCTCAAGATACTGCCTAAAACCCCCTATTTCAAGTCGATTTTCTCCTATCTCATGACATGAAATTTTGGTCAAAGAAGGTTGGAGTGGAACAGCTTTCAGGCTACAAGGCATGGGCAACTTGATTGCCACAGGGCACGAACAGATGACTGTCTTTGCTAATGTAGAGAGAGAGAGAGACTAGAAACAAGGAATACAAATAAACAGAGAAGCACTAACGAGATAGAGAGAGAGAGAGAGAGAGAGAGGACAAAAGAGACTAGAAACAAGGAATACAAATAAACAGAGAAGCACTAAGGGATTAACAATGTCTCAAAAGGTTGCAGTCCATGTAAGAGTTTGAAAGCAATCCAGACCATTTTGCACTATAAAAAATGAAAGGACAACTGCAGCTTCTTAGCAACAATTTTAGGTTATGTTTGTCACCAGTAGGAACTCTTCCTCCACCTAAATCATTACACATTGTCTTCTTCCTATGCTAAACTGAACTACGTCTTCTTCTTCTTCTTATCTTCTTCTTCTTCCTCTTCTTCTTCTTCCTCTTCTTCTTCTTTCCCCCCCTGTGACTCAATCGATATATCGTCAAGCAAACCAAAAAAACAGTGGGTTCTGTAGCTGCATGATCAATAGACGAAGCCGAATAGTGTGTGTATTATGATCTAAAAGCAATCAAGAATATTGCAAGGACAGCGACAACAAAACAACTGTTTGGGTGACGCACAAAAACAATTGCCATTTGCTTAAAGCAAACCAAACACCTTTACTATCCACGTTCTTAGTGGATCCAGTCCTTTTTACAAGTACGTAAGCACGTTTAGCAATCGTGCAAGTTAGAATTACACTGACCTCCACCACCCATAACCCAAAACTTCACTATTCTCTAAGCATTTCATTCAAGGTGGGATTATATGATCGAAACATAAGACAAAACAGTTAAAGCATTAAACAACTGAAGGACACTGGTTCAAGCCATACAGGGTGGTGCTATATATATGTATGTAACATGACGCTACTATATCAGAAAAGTAAGGTGGTCTAGCCTGTGATGAGCTCGTACTCTCTTAATCATACTTTTTTGATCCCATGCCCTCATTCAACAAAGAAAGAAACCACAAGTAGTATACTGTCGTTTGGATTGAAGAGGCCATTAAGTGTAGCAAATGAACTTGTAACTTCTACTTGTCCAATAGACGGAGAGCAACCATACATAACTTCTACTTGTCATTTGGATTGCACACAAGGCATGTGCTCTTACTTGGAAAGGGGAAATGGAACACTCTGTCTCTTTCTTTCTTCTCATTTTATTTCATTTGGGTGGACAGTGGATAAACATATGGAGTGACATATGATGAATGTGTGGAGACCCGGCCAGAGAGGAGGGGCAAAATCCTGAGCAGAAGAAATTGAGAGGTCGGATTAAAATCATTGTGCAGTGGTGGTGGCTAACCCTAGCCCCTTCCCTACTTATTGGATCACTAGGAGGAAGTAGAGATGTTGGGGTTGGCTTAGTGGGGTGCACAATTGGTCACCTTCGGCATGATTGACTGTACCACAAAAAATTGAGAGCCCCATGATGAGCAGCAGCATGAATTGAAAAAATAAAGGGAAAAAAAAAGAAAAAAGAAAAAAGAAGAAAGGCAAAAAAAGAAGCCAGGTCATGCATGAAGATAGACTACTGGATGGTGTTGACACGAAGTCTGGTTCTTAAATGCATGATTTAGGTAGTAGTGATTTAGGTTGCACGTAAATGGGGAAATGATATATTTTTTTAAAAAAGTAAAAAAAGAAAACGCAAAGTAAAGTGTAAGTAAAAAAAATATAGGATTTTTTTTGAAAATATAATTTTTATAGAACATTATAAAAAAATAATTTAAACATAATACAAACAAACATAAACAATGAGCAATCAAGGGCAACACAAGGACCAAGCAAGAAGCAATTGGCGGCAACAACAAGAAGGAACAACGACGAGAACACCGGATATTTTCTTGATCCCTTCAGTTACTGAGGCTCGACTCTATGACAACATGAACATCGAACAAGGAGAAATAGTTAGAGATCAACAAGCGTGAGAGTGAAAACGACGACGAAAAGTTTGAGGTGAGGTGATCTTTGGATTCAAAAATTAAGGCTAAAAGCAACATGAGTGAAGACCGAAGAGAAAAAGAGTAGAAGAATATAATATATATATATATATATATTTGCTGGGTAGAGATGGAATTGCTTCTGTCTCTAACCATATTTGGCCACCGAAAACACATTTTCAATGGGAAATGTGTTTTTGAAAGTTTTCTGTAATTGTAAAATGCTCCCAAAACGTTTCGTAAATTACAGTTTCAAGCCATTTCTAACGTTTTCAAAATGAAAAAACATCTCAAAAACAGTGAAACGACATCTCCAAGGTATTTCCATGCATCAGAGATAATGATTAATATCTTATGACAACTATGAAATTGTGAGTTTGAATATCTAAACTCATGCATTATAATTACATTTTATATTATAAAACTACTAAGTGTTGTGCATTTGACCATTTATTGATGCAAACCACTATTGAGATGACCACCCTTGCACAGCCTCAATGCTCATGTCCTCAATTATGTATGAGAAGTATTAATGCAAACCACTCTTAATTCTAAACAAGTTCATTCATCGATGATATTTTTACTATATTAGCACGATAAATCCTATCAAAAGACTTGACTATTGCCGCGTCATATCGTGTGAAATGATAATTGGATCACAAAATAATGAGTATAATTTTTTATTTTTTACAGGATTTTTTATAATTTAAAACTTGACGAAAGAATAAATAAGGTTTAAGAAACTTGAACTCAATACCTCATTCTAAAATTCCATCGGTTCAAATTTAGCATTTTAAACCTTTGTTATTTACTTCTTTTTTCCAAATAGTTCGTATTAAATCAAGTTACTTCCTGCCTTAAGTATCTGAATTTATCATTTGTAGATATTTCCCCCAAGAAATAACTTTTGATAGTGCATGCGGCACCCACGCCTTTGTATGGTGATTGAGACAGGTATATTTTTCTTGTGTTTGCTTATAAAAGGAAGGGGGGTGGTGGTGGTGGTGGTGAGTTAAATCGGGTCGGGTAGCCCGCCCTCCGTGACTGACCAAAAGGCCGTTGCTTTAGGGCAGTGTCTCACCGTTTATTTTATTTGGGCAATTCCCCTGGCCCTTCTCGTTTTCCCTAAACGTCCCATCCGTTCATTTTGGATCCTCTTCTGTCTCAGGGTTTAGGAAACTGGTAAAGGCCAAAGGGCATAGCAGTGGGAAATGAATAAAAGATTTGAAGAAATAAAGATATGGGCATGATTGGTGAGGAAAGATAAGATATGCATACCAGGGTAGCTAGCTAGGGAGCCTCAGGTGGCTGACATGAATTCAATCATTGCTTTCACATCTGTTCATCATAAACATCATTTGTTATATATATATGTGTGTGTGTGTGTGTGACAATAAAAGAATGGAAAATGAACTAGTAGTAACAGTAAATAGAATTTATTGTTCGTAGAGCTTATAAGCATGTATGAACTTGATTTGTTTTAGGCCCTTAAAATATACTACAGGATGTAGTTTAAGTGGTGTTTAAATATTTAATGTGGATATGACTTATGATTGCGTTTATATTATTAGGGATTATTATATTCCTGCTGTTATGATAATTCACAGATATAACAATACTACTGATAGTGTTTCATGGATGGGCTTTCCACTGTTGATATTCACAAAACTAATCCCATTGTTAAAGATAATCAACAAATGGCTAGACTCATATTTTTCTTTCTAAAATTTATATAAAAAATTTATTACCCTTGAATTTCAAATCTAACATATTGAATATTTAACATTTATAATTTATAGCTATTAACTATTTAATTGTTTAGTCATCATTAAATGTATAATAAAAGTGTCATTGAGTATGTAAAAACAAAGTAGCAAAACATCATACTCGGCAATTCTTAGATTACAAATTCACCGATAGATAGGTTGTGGGTTGCCGATTAGAATAAAGAGAACCAGAAAAGGTGGATCGATCACGACTTGTGAATTGTCGATTAAAGCAAGAAGGACGGGAAAGGGTGAATGGGTTCGTCAGAGAAGGGGAATGGTAGGTTGGTTGAGACTCGTGAGTCGTCGATCGGAGCAAAGAGGAAAAGTAGGGATCGGTCAACGAGAGATGAGAGCAAAGACGACGGTTAAAGGCAGAAAGAAATATCAGTTTAATCAATTTTTCTTCTATTCTTTTTTTTTTTTTTTTTCCAATTCATCTCACATATAACTCACTCATTATTTTAAATCAAGTTAAATAGTTAATAAGTGTAAATTATAAATGTTAAGGATTTATTATGTCAAATTTGAAGTTCAAGGGAGTGATAGGCTTTTATGTAAAATTTACGAGAGAAAATATGAGTTGCCATTAAAAAATACTCAAATATCACAATTAAGCTACCCTCAAATATAAAAGCAACAAATATAGCTATTTTCTTATGTACAAAACCTTTTTAGCATTTTGTGCCTATGATATATTCTTGTTTCTTCTTAAGCCACCATTGCCTACTCAACATGAGGCAATAACTTTTCTCTCTCCTAAGTGCAATCAACTCACTCTAATTCAGAAAAAAACAAAAAACAAAAGAAAGAGAAAACAATAACTTCTCTTCATCAGGTCACCAAGTTTTATGTAATTTGTTCACAAATATGTGAGATTCAATCCCTAATTCAGCCTCAAATGCTCCATTTGTCAAGACAGAACAACTAAAATGTGAAGATATTAACCTAAATTTGGGTTTGCTGGATCGGATGAAGTCACAACTGAACTAATGTATGGCCATTTGATCTTCTAGAAACTCAAATTCTGAAGAGAAAATAGGGGAAATTATGCAACACTCCCTGATAGAATGAATGTTCACAATCAAAGAGCCTAATATTTGGAGAAAGATTTAAAGAATATGCCCCAAAAACTGCTTGTAGTTTTGATGAATCAAGAAGAGAATATCATGAGGAAATTTGCAAGACAGAAAAACATGATTTTCTCGATCTCACTTAGGGTTTAGTAAAAACATTTAATGTTTATTTAGATCAATCAGTGGGCGCCACATCACCCGAATTTTAAAAATTCCCCAAGTAGTACTGTAGTTGGGTTCCTGCACTGCACAATAAGAGGAAGCACTAGGAACTGTGAGTTAAATGTGGGCATATATATGTATATATGCATGGTAAATGTCAAGTTACTAAGTAGAAATATCTAAACTTTAAAGGAAGGATGGGATCGATACAATGTTAAATTGGTGTACCGCCGGGTGACGTGAAAGCAACGTATGCTCCCCAGTATACTGGGCAAGGCAAGATGATGAATACATGTATGAACCACATTAATCAAAAACTTCATACCATCCATTCCATTCTCATGAGGGAAAATGAAAAGAAAAAGACTTTTAATAGAAAAGGGAAAAAGGAAAAAAAAGGAGGAAAACAGGGCAATTTGAAGACAAGAAATGAAAGAGAGGTCCACATCTGTCTTATGATGTTGTTGACCAATTAGTCCACTCAGCCAGACCCAACATGGAGAGTTGGGAGGGGCATTTACCTCCATAGGATTCTAGATCCAAATGCATATTGCAAAGTGGTGGCAGACTGCATTTCAAAGTAAATTCATGTCTCTTCCCTCCCCCATTCTGACCACCCCTCCCTCACTCCACTAGATTTTTGTTTACTTGTGAGGTTGGGATTAAAAGCAAATCTTTCTGCCTACAGTGTGCTAGTTTATAAAAATTTAATTTAATAACCATTACATTACAACTAGGGATCTAAAATAACACTTCCTGGGGATGTGGAGGAGCGCACACACACACACACACATAATAGTATATTACGGCTGTTGTATCCATATGGAGTCAGTCATCAGCAGACTTTTTAATTTGGTTTGGTATCCATCTTATCTTATAAAAGATTCCTGCTCTTAGCTAAACCAACAAAACTTTCTTTAAACTTAAGTAAGCACAAGAAGCAGAAGCTAAAGATTTTCAATATCATGAAGCTCTCAATTCGCAGGCCATCCTTTTTACTAAGATCAGCGCATGCCGCGGAAGAGATAGAGATATCATCGTAGAGGCAAGTGGGAATAAGAAACTAAAAGACATTTTAGACCACAAATGGGTAGCCATCCCTGTGGGTGCCCATTATCAAATTCAATTCAAGGATAAGAAGCAACTTTGGACTAACCTCTCTATATCTTATTGGCATTTGATACAGGCAGTGTTTAGGACTAGTTAACGCTACGCAGTTTCAGTTTTCCTCATCCTTCTGGTGATGGATGGATGGATCCATTAAAGTTTGTTCAATGAGAGAGTTTGTTTTGGTCTTGCAATCCAATGGAAGACCAGCAGAAGAGTTCCATTGATTATATGGAATTCAGAATGAATCTTGATTAAGTGGAAACATTATCTGGTAGAACATCACATCGCAGTTGTTGCCCAACACCGCCCAAGGTTTTACCCACTTGAAATCACATTGGAAGATGATGTTGTCATTCTTCCCAATTAAACAATGTTGCAAAAAATAGACATAATTCTCTTGATCTACTGTTCTTTGGTACCCTTCCCCACTATTATGATGTGGCACAGTGGAACCTGTAGTTACCACAAGAAGGGACTTCGTTTACCTAATAATCAAATTATTTAGAAGCAAGTAAATTTTATTTTATTCTGTGATGGGTCTCATCAAAGTGGTTGGTGAGTCATCAAATTGCTCATAATCTTTTCCACTTATAGAAAAAGGGCTCTGGTGCCACAAGACGGATCTCTCCAATTTCAATACGTCACTAATTCTGTTAGCTCACAACTTTGAGGGTAAAAATTATTTTAGACTGGCTTGGCTTGGTTTGGGATTAGGACCAATGTTAAGATTGACTTCTCGAACCACATTTCAGTCACTTGCTCACTTCCTCCAAAGTTTCCTACATCTGAATTATTGTATTCTCCACCATACTAACCATCCTTCTCTCTCATACCCGGTCTCACAATGATTATCCACAAGACAACTCAATTTCCATATATGTATGACCCTGCATGCATAATAGATAATGTACCCATGTATATGCATATAAAACCAACCATATATTGATCATCCATGGCATGAACTATCCTATAAATGAATGGATGTATGCATGTTTCCTGAATGCATAGATGTCAGGCTACTTATACAGGCAATGGTTCTTCACCATAATCCAATGATCTCATCTTTAAAGAAAACAAGTCCACCCTGAACAGCAAGAGGTGGGGCCATTTCAACCTTTCCCATCCTATAAAACACCTCTTCCCTCAACCTTCCCTCCACCAAAAAAGAAGTACCATTCCTTCTACTTGGATCTCCACCATTGCGTTCAATCCCAGGCCCTGTCTCGGTGTGCACACCTAAAAGTTTGAAACCATGCAGCCCAGTGAGGTTGCAGAACTCCATTATCTGGTTTCTTCGTGTCAAAATCTATATACACCTTATCCTGATTTGAACCAGAACAACACAACCGCATTTCAGCTTAGCAGATCCTTTAATCCTCTATATAATCTTCACATCACTCCTCAAGTTCAGGAATTCAACCCACAGCCAACATGTTTTAGCAGTAACTCAACTTCAGACGAAGCAGATGACCAACAGCTAAGTCTCATCAACGAGAGGAAGCAGCGGAGAATGATATCTAACAGAGAGTCCGCACGCCGATCTCGTATGCGCAAGCAGAAGCACCTGGATGAGCTCTGGTCACAAGTTATGTGGCTGCGAAACGAGAATCACCAACTCATAGATAAGCTAAACCATGTTTCAGAATCCCATGACAGGGTCCTCCAGGAGAATGCTCAGCTCAAAGAAGAAGCATCAGAACTTCGTCAGATGCTCACTGACATGCAGCTGAACAGTCCCTACCCTACTTTGGGAGATTTCGATGATATTAACTGCAACACAGCTTAAGGCCACAATATTGTTTATCCAATTTTCCTTTCCTAAGTCCATCACTATTTTCCATGTTTTAAGCTGTGGGAGATTGAGAGAGGCAAAATGCAATGATGCCATCTGTGTGTTTTGTCTTATTCTTGCTTGACTATGAATCGCATATCTAAATTAGGAATACAGGGCTCTCTACGTTCCATAAATAAGTTTCCTTCATCAACCACATAAACCTTTGCTGGAATCCCAAATTTATAAAAGAGTAACATTCAGAAGTAACCTATCTGATTGGGATATACTCTGATTCATTCCTTATTGAGTCTACTAGAAGTCCAATTGAGTCTACTAGAAGTCCATGTTCTTTGACTAAGGAAACTTCCTCTGCAGAGAATAACAAAAAAGTAACGTAAAACAAGAAAAATATCTTTAAGAAGCGGCTCAAATAGGATCCTAAGAATTGAACTAAAACGACAAGAGAGCAATGGCATGTTTTATGTGAGAATTGAACAGGGGGATAGATGAGTGAATGGTGATGCATGGACTTGTAGGGTCATTATACAAAACTTCAAAGAAGAAACAGATGTTATAACTTCATCCACTAAGATCCTAAGTACTTATGGCCTTCCAGGAGAGCTTGGCTTGATATGCTCAGAAATATGGCATAGCCCACTTTTATTGTTCTAGCAAACTCACTGAGTTGGCAATTACTCACGCTATTAATATTGGGAGGATAGTTTGTCCAAGTACAAATATAGGATAAAGCAAAATCACCTGAAGTGGCTCTTGTGACAAAACTTTACAATGATTAGAGTTCCTGCAGCATACAAAAATATGCACATTGTCCATGTATGCATATTTTTCATGAACTGACAATAGATGATTGGTCATTCAACATCTCTTAGAAGTGCATGCTCTAATCTTAACCAAAAACATCCAATCGTTTTTTTTTTTTAATTACAGAATCCTTAACCTATGAGATATTATGTTATCCAAAATCAAAATGGTGATATCCAAGAGACCCGCCAATGAAGATCCAGACATGAAGCTATGGCATGTAGAACTAACTTCTTGCAGAGCATACCAAATTTTACTATCAACGATAGAAACTACAAAAATCTATATGAAAACCTATGAAGTTTATCCTTTCAGAGAAGTACCAGAACCTAATATAGTATTTACTCATAGGAGGAGAATAAGAAGTCATTTTGCCTTCCTGTTTTTGTATGGTATAAATCTAGAGGCAGAAACCAAAAGGAGAGCATGAATAAAAAAATAGATAGGGATTGTTTTTGCTAACTGTAATGCAGTAGCTAGCCCAAGCTAAGCACTGGAAATTATTAAGAAAAATAAAATAAACAATATTCTTAAGCATTAAATGAAGTAAATAGATAAACAAATATACTCACACTTTTTTCATTCCTTAAATCTTTTTATATACCCATATAATGTTCCATATTCTGAATCCAGTAGGAACTACTTCCTTGGAATGATCTCTTAGTTAAACAGTTTTGTCTCAGACACCAACTGGTTGTAGCATCAATCACAGAAGTCCATTAGTAATTAGTACACATCTAAACTTCCATTTCTTTTTCTCCAGAATAACTCCATGATAAGGTGCAGATTGTGTCTCCTGAATGGAGTTTCTTACATCTTTAAGCTTATACTGCATTTTGGCTTTGTATCTAAGATATATGCTATAACACCACAAGTTTAGAAGTCTTAAACTTAGATGTGTTAGCGTTCACTTCATTTTAAATGCAGAAATAAAATAAATTAGTTTTTAGCTTATCTATTTTAATTACCTATATTTACCATATATATATTATAAAATTCTACAGAAATTTCGACAGAATCTCCCCTGTAAATTGGACTTAACCAACCTGTAGAGGGGCACCGCATCCACAACACAACTAAAGACACCTAATCACACTCGTCCAACACCTCAACTACCACCAAATAATTCAAGTTTCAACCATCTATGCTGTCTCATGTTCAACTCTTCTGTGTGAAGAAGTACTTGAGGCTCTTATGATCAATGTAAATCTCACACCTGACCCTGTAAAGGTAGTGCCTCCAAATTTTTAATGCAAAGACAACAACTGCCAACTCGAGATCATGAGTTGGGTAGTTCTTCTCATACTCCTTCAGTTGCCTAGAGGTGTAGGCAACCACCTTGCCATGTTGCATAAGAACACAACGGAGCCCTTTCTTAGAAGCGTCATTGTAGATAACAAACCCCTCATTACCTTGTGGAATTGTTAAGATAAGCGCAGTTGTCAACCGTTTCTTTAACTCCTCAAAGCTTCGTTCACAATCCGGACTCGACTGAAATTTTGTATTCTTTCTGGTCAACTGAGTCAAAGGTGAGGCAATTTTAGGTGATTAGGTGTCTTTAGTTGTGTTGTGGATGCGGTGTCTCTCTACAGGTTGGCTAAGTCCAATTTACAGGGGAGACTGCCGAAATTTCTGTAGAATTTTATAATATATATATATATATATATGGTGGTAAATATAGATAATAAAAAGAGATAAGCTGAAAACGAATTTATTTTATTTCCGCATTTAAAGTGAAGTGAATGCTAACACATCTAGGTTTAGGACTTCTAAACTTGGGGTGTTACATCTGCAATACTGCATGCTTTGTTCTAACAATGCGTAAGATGTTATGCCAATATATACTTAGCATCACATAGGATACCAGTCTATCAATAAGGAACAAAACCTTGCACTTTTTGTTTTATAATTGTGTTGAAATTGCCATACCAGGCAATGAGAAATAGTAATTACATCAATCAGACTACTAATAATCAGAAGCAATAACAGCATGTGAAAGCACAATAACTAAAATTCTAATATGTATACAGCACTCCTATTAGTTCAACTGTGGCATGAAGAACTGAGTCATTCTGGGATATGGTGATCAAGACAAAATAAAAGAAAATAATTTTTTGGTGAACAACAAGAAGGTAAGCAAGAATCCAATCACACATACAGGCATAAGACCTTCATTGTAGTTTGAGCTTCTCTAAAGAAGTAGTACTTGCGAGGGCATGTGTTGTTTAGCAGAGAGTATTGTGATCTGTAACATGTGAAGGGGATAATCGCTCGGATAATTGGCCTTTTGCCTAGGAATACGAAGGATAAATTCTTTAAACTTATGTTAATGAGCCAAGAATTGTAGATAAATTTTGCAGAATCACAGTTCAATTAGGGATGTGCACCAGGGTGTAGTGACTAGAGATTCTATATCATAAATTGAAGTCAGGGAGTTAGTTAATAAGAAGCAAACAATTCTTGCTGATAAGCCAACTCAGTTCTATTCTTATGTGAACTGAACAGAAGTAGCATACGGATGCCATGATGATGCATACTTTTTGTGAAAAAGATAGAACATAGCACTTACATGGATGATTGGGGAGAAATCAAATTTATTTTCTAGATGTGCATCCTCATTTTTATTTCTTATTTTGTTAAGTTCCTCTTGCTATGTTTCAACAATTCCCATTTCACATCAGGATAACAGTTTCAAAAGGGTTCTTGACTTGCACCGAGGAGGAGTGCAACATAGGGACAACCCATCAAGTGACAACTATGAATTTCTAGCAGAAGATAAAGCTTGCAATGAGATAAAAGCAATCAGTACAGTAAAAAAAAAAAAAAAAACAACGATAGTACGGGATAGAACTCAGTTTTCTTTTAGATTTACAGTCTAAAAATGCAGCAATTAGGTTTAGCAACAGAATGCATTACAATTAAGTTTCGCAACATCTTAGGCTTTCAAAAATTGATACAAATCGAAGATACTTATCTGCAAACCAAGCCTCAGCAGATAATTAAGTTTGTTTCACGGCAATAGATTACATACATGTACATTATATGCAGTTACATGATTTTGTGCTAGTTCTATGACCTCGCATCAAAATCAGTAGACAGTTGGGACTCGGCATAGGAGATGAAATACGGCAAAATCACGAAGCCATTGTGTGAATTGACAAGTTGAACTACGAGGTTTTCATGAAAAATCAAATTTGTCGATCCGGAATTTCCTCGTTTGGATAGCTTTCCAGCGGATTCTAAGCAGCCAAACAGAAGGGAAACCATAGCTAGGAATCATTTTCAAGTAAGCTATTTGAAAATGCTTAGTAGTACCTTTTGAAATTGGAGTTTTTGGAGGGGAAAGAAACCATTTCGCGATTACGGTTTCTATTCAACGCTCGACAAACTGTTTTCGCCATAATCAGATTGAGCTGAGTTTGGAAGTGCAAAACGAAACAAACAAACAAAAATTGAAAATTCTATGAGCTTTCATGTTGTAATGTATGCTGTTTAGGAGCGTTTTAGAGTTGATCGCGATTGGATTCATAATATAGTATAGTTGGGTTCACTTCGGATTCTTTACAATTTTAAGGTTGTCTTAACTAATCTTTAAACTCAAGCTTCTCTTAAATGGACTCTTCTTCTTGCAAAAAATAAAAGCCAAGTCAAATTTCTTATTAGATTCTAGTAAATCTCAACTCTGAAATGGGCTAATAATATAATAATAAATGTTATATATAGATTTTGAAATATTTAGGATGATTATTTTTGCACAATCGTCGAACAAAATAAATCGCAAGTGTGAAATATTAGGAAAAGTAAATATACGGTGCTCGTACTCTCGATTATGTTAGGAAAAGTAAATCGGAAATGTGAGGTTTCAACTCACTGCATAAGACGAGAATCAAACTCATGACCCACCAAATTAATACTGACATATTACTTGTTCGATCGCTCAATATATGTCCTAATATATGTAAATATTTTTTATTTACCTAATATATGTAAATACCTTCTTTTTATAAAGGTGGACTGAAAGATCAAGATGAGACAACTAGCTATAGGTGTAGGCTTGGCCCAGGCTCGCCTTAGGACTTGTTTGGGTTGTGGACTAAGGTGACCAACCCTTGTGATCTTCCTTTTAACTTAGGTTTCAATCTTAAAGTGTTTCTAAGGTTTTTTTTTTTTATGTTATTTAAAATTCATTTTGTGTTATACGAATTACTTATTGATCTCTATA
Source organism: Diospyros lotus (assembly GCF_014633365.1). Lineage (NCBI taxonomy): Eukaryota > Viridiplantae > Streptophyta > Magnoliopsida > Ericales > Ebenaceae > Diospyros > Diospyros lotus. The sequence goes on along the minus strand of NC_068346.1, from coordinate 2,917,586 downwards.
TTTCTTCGTCATGTCACCCTAATCATTCACCTCCTTCCTTACTAATTGATCTCCATATCTATTCTTTTACATGATTTTGGACATATTTTATTGATATTTGAAGTTTAAAACTAATTTTATATTTAATAGAAATGAACTCATTTTTCATTTTTCTCTAATTTTCTGTTGAAATTGAAACAAGAAAACAGAGATAAAATATTAATTAATAATATTTTTCATAATTTACCAATACGTACAGTACACACGTGTGTGTATATATACACACATATATCCACAAGAAAATGATGCACATAATAATGCCGTGTTCGTTTGAATCATATTCATATGTGATCACTAAACCCCCAACTCCAAGAAGCTTCTCAGTTCTCACCGTCCCAACATAGTTACAGCCAAACGCCGGCGTCAACGTTATTTCAATTCAACCATTTTAGTGCGTATCCGAGCCGCCGCATCCACCAACCCAATGCCATCGCTCTGCAAACTGTTTTCCAAATGGCTGTTTTCTTGTCCACACCAACCAACACTTACTTTGTTAGCTCTCACATTTGTGTCATTTAAATTTTATATTATATTAATATATATATATATATAAAATATCGATATAAAATATCATTATAAATGTCAAACTCGAGCCTATTTCTCCAGAGTGGTAGTTCTTTATTATTGGAGCTATTTTTAATAAAAATTCAAATAAAATTTTTAAAAGACAAAAATGACCTTAATGATGGGAAAATCTCTTTTAAGTGTCTTACCGTCGATTCAATATTTTTAAAAACTTTTCATTTCTGAAATATCAAAAATTGTCAACAAGTGTTTTCGAGATATTTTTACAATTTTAAAAATGTTTTAAAATTATTTCACAATATTAAAAAATATTAAAAATACGTTTTCGATTTAAAAAAACACATTTCCTTAAAGATGGAATTTTTTTCGTTTTTAAATCAATTTTTTTATTTTTTTTTCTAGAATTAGTTTTCATTGTTTAAGTGCATTATAAAATTTATGTTTACATTGGAATTGAATAATTATTTTTTTACAATTTTTTATATTAAAAATTATATTTACAAAAAAATCTCCTATAATATTTTTATTTATGTATTTTCTTGTATTTCTATTTCTTACTTCTTTAAGAAATATCCTTTTATTTGTTTTTTTCGTTTATACACAATTAATAAGGTGGACTTTGATTTGACACGTCTGCCACTAGTTGACGATGACGTGGAATTGGAAATCAAATATCAAATTATTTTTCTTCTTTTTTTTTTTTTTTTTTATCAAATAACAATGATATATTTTTATGACAAGATCTCATTATTAGAGATATCAAATTGGGTTAGGCATTTGAACGCTATTTGAGTTTGGGGCACCCCATGGCTCACTCAACGTGGGACGGCCCCAAAAATGGGTTGGCATATAATCTCTCTTAATTACACCTCTATCCGTGACATGACACGTGGCAGAAGGAGAGAGAGGGGCGGGGAATATGGCCTGCCTATTCCCACGAGCAATTTCTCCACTCAAGCAATTGATTCCAACTTCTCCTTAAAACTTTCTCCCCCCCATCTAAGGATCAAATTAACTTTCTTTCCACACTCTCTATTCAAATTAGTCAGCTCTCATATTTTTATATAAAATGCCCATTATTAATATTTTATATTGTTGCAATAATTCTAATATATTAGATATTTATTTATAAATTTATCACTTATATATATATATATAAAGATTTATATAAATATATAGTCTGATCAGAATATGAGTAAAAAAATAAATAAAATTTTAATTATAAATATGTCTTGATGTCAGTTAAATTTAAATTTTAAATTCATTTTGTTTATATTCTTCAATATACAATACAAATTTTCTATTAATCTAATACAAACGAAGCCTAACCCAGAAGTGGGATGAAAGAATTATTGTGGTAAAATATCAGAACATCAAAAGCCTAAACAGGAGAAGAGCTGGGCTTCGCCAGGTACGTCGGATTCTCGTCTCCGGCCATGATCACGACGATCTTCGGCTCTGTTTCCGGCAGCCGTTCCTGCGGGGCTTCGCAGGCTGGTTTCTGTCGTCGGCAGCCGGCCCTGCCGCTGCCTCTGCCGGACGAATTTGACGGAGGGGACTTCTTGTAGGAGCAAGCCAGAACTAGCAATGCAAAAGAAATGAGTACCAGCACCAGAGCCAGCCCGCCAAAGAGGTAAGGCATGGGTGTTGAGCTCCAATGGGGAAGTTCGCCGTCTGCGGCCTTGGTAGTGGTGGCGGGTGGCCTCATTTTTGGGTGCCTCTTCCTCTCTCTCTCTCTCTCTCTCTCTCGGGTGGTTGGCTGTCTATGGGCATTTATAGAAGAGAAATGCACTTCAACAGTGTAAAGTTGTAGTCATGTGAAGTTACAAAAATACCCTTTCTTATATCTTGAGCCTTTCTAATTTTCATACCATTTATGCCGAGAAAGAGAGAGAGAGGAGCGCAATTGAGATCTCGAGTAACGGGGGGTATTTTGGTAAATTACATTACAACAAAGATGCATGGGCGTCGACGCAAGCAACCGAACCGGGAAAGAAGAATTTGGAGTGTGACTTTAATCGGATAGTGGCCTTTTGCTTATCCAAGCAGAGGGACCCACTAAACGTGCCCTTTGGACAACGTATTGTGATAATCTTCCCGTTTTACCCCCTGTCCGGGCCCACAATTATGTGTGACCCAATAGACCCGTCGCCTTCGAGACATTTTCATTTCATTAGATGTGATAGTGTCACCCTGGTCCGTTTGATTAGCATTTTTTTTTCATGAAAAATAATTATTTTTTACTCAAATTTTAGTTTTTAAGGTGTTTGGTTGGTGAAATTTTTTATAAAAAATATTTAAATTATGATCACGTGATTCTCTTTTTTTCACTTTTGCTAAAATTAATTTTTTCATGGAAAGTAAATTTCATTTTCCTTAAAAATGAAAATATCCACCCACGAGATGGTCTTTTATTTCCACCATCACCCATCATCGGAAACTTGTAGCGACGACAAAGGTGTGAGCAAGCGGTGACTAGAGAATGGCACTGACTGTGATATTAGTGATGGTAGTGGTAGCGATGATTTGCAGAGCGACCATCAACAACGACGAAGCTGTGGGTGATGACTGGAGAATGGCAACGATTGTGGCTGAACGACGACGACGACTATGGCTGGGCGGCAATTTGCAGTGGCTAGGTGTATGTATATTTGTTTATGTATATTTGATTTATTTTTTGAATATTTTGTGCATATATATTTAATTTATTTTTTGAATATACATATATTTGATTATTTTATGTAATTAATTATTAATTTATATATTTGATTATTGATTATCTGTATGTGTTTGTGATTATTTTCATAAAAAATAATGACAATCAAACATAAAAAATTGAAAATGTACAACAATTTCTAGGTAAAAAATTAATCTAATCAAACACCTTCAATTAATATTTTTCCTATAATTTAATTCTAAACAATTCAATTACTTAGAAAATATTTTTTTTTCGTGCAAATTTTATACTTATAATTAAACGCACTCTTAATTTCGAGACATTTCTAGTATTTATTCCGACTTGAGCTTGAACTATACTTGTAACTCTAATGCTCAAACTAATCATTGAATTCAAGAATGATGCAGTAATAATGTAATTAATGCTTAATTTATGAAGTATTTGACTCTTTAAAAAAGTATATCTTTATATAGACTCCTAATAGAGTTGAAAAGGATTAGGATTAGATCACGTAAATGATCAAATATTGTTCGTGGAGTGAAATTTTTCGACTAACAATGTAATGTGGGTTTGGGCCCGAGCCAATTTCCTTGGGTAGAGCTTTTTACCCTCAAAAGATATTATGCTTGCCCTTGAGTCCAAGATCTTATGCTTAGCTTAATTTAGACTTTGATTATGTCTCTTTTAATTGATGAATACTTTGGATATTTCTCCAATTTGTCACTTTTATGCAAAGGCTTAATAAAAAAAAAAAATCAAAATTTCCAACTGATTTACCATTATTCTTTTGTTAGGGTTTTTTTATTTTAGTTTTTATTTATTTTTTAATTAATGAAAATAAGAAAAAATCATTGAATGCATCTTTTCATTCTAAAAGTTGTTCTAAAATTTTTTACTTTTCTTAATCAAAAATTAAAACCAACAAAAATGTGTTTTCGCATTTTTTATTTTATCGTAATTTTTTTCACTTCTCTACCCTCCCACCTTACCTTTAACAATCTTAGTCGGTGACTTAATTTCTAAAAGTGTTGTCAAACTCGTGTCGATCCCATTTGATGGAGTCACCAACGGCTCTTAGATTTTTTTTGAGAGTTGACGAAAGTCCAATAATTATGGAGATAGAAGAGAGAAAAAAATAGAAAATAAAAAATAAATTGAAAGCAACCCAACGAACATGGAAGAAAATATAAAATTGGAACCCTTGTGACAAAGCCACTTAATTTGCGACAATTGTTTGCTAATTGCTAGATAAGAAGGCCGGGGGCCTAAGAAAATGACAAGTTTCTAACTTCACAAGTGGCTATTTAATGTAATTCATCGGCCAATCCAATTGAGTTCTCCCATTATGCGACACTTTTGTCTCTTTGTACTCAGGGATAAAAATGACTTTTTAGAAAGGAAGATAGCGTTAAGAAAGTGTTTAGAGACTTGTCTAAGCAAATTAGTTTCACAATAAGCACATTAATTAGTTTGTGAAGTATTTTTTAAGATATTGTCTGTGAAAATAAGTAAGATAATTTATTTGTAAAATTTAAAATAATTTATTTAAATTAAAAAAATAAATTTATTTTAAAAATTTAAAATAAGAAGTCACATAAGTTCTTTTCAGATAAATTTAACAAACATAGTAAAAAGTACTTTTGTCCAAAATACTTTCTATATCCCACTTTTCTCTATTTATATATTGATTAACAAATACTATCTAAAAAAATAAAAGTTATTTTCCTGATTAAGGTAATATTTATTAAAATAAGTAAGATAAAATTATATTAAGATAAGATTAGAATACTTTTCGAATTAAGATATGGAATGATCAAAATAAGTCTAAAAAGTATTCCAAATTTTTTATTAAATTTTTTAGAATGCACTAGAGAACACACGTGTCATTTTTCCTTATCTGTAAGAACCAAGATAAATTTATCTAGAGGGGGAGAGATAAATTTATTTGAAAAAACTAAGATAAATAGTCACGTGACTTCTTTTGTAAAAGAAATTAGATAAATTTAATAAATACAATATAAACTATTTTTATCTAGAATACTTTTCATATCTCACTTTTATTAATTTATATATTAGTTAACAAGCACTACCTAAATATATAGTTTCTAAATATGTTTATGATGATATTGGGATCGATTATCAAAATTTGTCTTGATATGAGCACTTACAAGAAAAGCGAGGTTAATTTCTCCTAATATAGCTTATGATACTCAAGTTAGTAAAAGATATAAACAAGTTCATTGTGAGCACTTATGAGTGAAATTATTTACTTGTATAAGACATTTGGTATAGAAGAAATTTTTAAATTTATGGAATTCATGATTCTGAAAAATACTTTTAGAAATCTTTAATTTTTAGGATTTATACAATTCTATATTAGATTAGTTTTAAACATTCTTAGGAATGTTGGGTATCTTTTTTTGAAAAATTTACATTCTTATTCTTGGAAATTCATGTTATTTTTTCAAAATTACCCTTATTTAATTTTTTGTTTAAAAATTATAAATTCCTTCTAGTATATAAAATATGAATCATGCTAGATAAACAATTATTTTGTATATCTTGGGCTAGATAAGGGAGTATTATTACCAAAATACCCTGCGCTAGGGGTGTTCATGGTGCGGTTTGGCCAGTCTGAACCATTTTCAGCAAGGCAAACCGCTAGTGCGATTTTCTGATCAAACCAAACCGCGGTTTGATTTTGGTGCGGTTTACCGCGGTTTGAAAATAACTATTAACAACATATAATATAGTATAAAAATATTGGAAAGAATAATTGTATATTATTATAAACTATTATAATCTGTTGGCAATTATAATAGTTATATATTATTATAAACTTGTTATATATTATTATAAAATTTTTATAATAATAAGAGTTGTAGGGGTGATTTTTATAATTATATATTTTTTTTATATTTTCTTGAGCGGTTTGGTTTTAAACCAAACCGCCAACCATACAAACCGCCAACCATGCGATTTGTATAACCACCAAACCGTTTTGGACCGCAAAAAAAAAAAAAAAAAAAATCGACCGATTCGATTTGGTTTGGTCGGTTTCTGCGATGCACCGATTTTTTTAAACACCGCTACCCTGCGCCTCACATGCGTCTCATGAGAGATTTTTTTGTCATTGGTACACCTTTATATAGCCCAAAGTATACACAAAGGTGTACCAATAGCATTTTTTATAAAATATTGGAACCCACAATCTTTTAGCAAGTCAAAAAACGTCATTTTTTTTATATATTATGTATATATGTGTGTATATATATACACATTTTATATATTTATATGAATATATATATATATATGTTTGTAAGAATGAAGTTATAGTAAAAATAATCGTAAAAAGACTATGGGATTATAAGATGGTAGGAAATATTTTAGTCTTTTTATTGGTTAATTTTTTTTCAAGTGCATGGAAATCCAAGATTTTCCGAACCCATTATCGAAATCTTTTTGTGAGAAAATTGATTAAAAATAAATTATGAAAATATTATTTTTCAAATTTTTTAAAAAAAAATTATACTAAACATGAAAGTATAGATTCCCAATCTAATATTTATAGAAATTTAAAAACTTCTCTTATACTAAACATCCATGTGGAGATTTTGACTCTTTTATAGGCAATGTGAGCCGAGATACTTGAAATCATTTCTAAAATTTCCAGCCTCGATTATCTTGGAAAGAATTTATCAGCCTGAATTAAGGTAACAATGAATCTTTTGGATTTATGCTTAGATTTTTTGTGATTCAAACATGAGAATTGAATTTTATTAACTTATCTTTTAAGGTGTGTTTGTTAATCAAGATATGAGATGGAAAAGTCAACATATGAGATCCATCACAGACTTCTATAATTTCCAATATATTTGTTAAGTTTATCTGATTATTCTTGAAAAAAATCATTAATGACCTCTTATCTTGATTTTTCAAAATATTTATCTCTCTCCTCTCCCTCAATATAAGCATATCTTGATCCCTACATATAAGAAAAAAATGACTTTTGTGTCCTCTAATGTATTCCAAAGAATTTAACAAACAATTTGATAAAATTTTTGTAATGTTTCATAATTTTATCTTGATTATTTCATATCTTGATTCGAAAACCATTCCGACTTTATTTTGATACTCCCTTACCTTATTCATTTTAACAAACACTATCTAAGCAAGAGACACACAATAATAAGAAAACGTGGCATGCTATGATTTGTTGTTTTCAAGAATAGTTTAGTAACTTCATCCTTTCGGGTGCTTTTTTGGGTCAATTTTCTTTAATGAGAATGAAAAACAGAAGCCAGAAACATCACATATTAGGTTTACTAAGATCAAATCTCCCAGGATAGAGAGAGCTCTAAAGAAACCAATTAATTAAACAACTAGCTGAGCTCCCAATGAGGAGAAAAATAAAAATAAATAAAGAAAAGAGTAATGGGTTGGTGGGTGGGAAGGGATAGACTGATCAATGGATCCATCATATCTCTCTCTCTCTCTCTCTCTCTCTGAAGCCTTCATCAATTGTTAGTGTTTGTGGCATTCTTAACTGCTTCAGTGGCCTCCTGTGCTTTAGCCTTCACTTGCTGCCCAGCCTACACACCATTACAGTTATATTTATATCATTATCAAAATTGGGGGTAAAAATAATAAATTTATTAAGTGACGTTTGTTTTTGACAGTAAGACAGACCGACCTCCTGAATGCTGTCCTGGCAAGCCTGGGCAGCACCGGCAGCCTTGTCAGCCAACCGACTGCCCTTCTCCTGAACATAAACAATAACATAAATATTGTTAGTGTAGTTAGTCACCGCAAAATTCATATTTTCATCTTTATATTTTTTTATATAATTATTCAAATTTTCATTATTTTGATTAGACGTCTGAATCTGATTTTTTAGATAATTTAATTTTTATATTTTAATTTTTTGTGTGTAATAATTTAAAATTTTCGTTGTTTCAATTATGTCATTAAATCTGTATTTTTGAGTCAATTTAACTTCTATATTTTCATGTATTAAAAATAAAAAATAAACTGAGATGATAAAGTATACGTCATATTCTATTCACACCAAAGTATAGCGATTAAATTGATTCAAAAATACAAATTTAGAGACGTAATCAAAACAATGAGAGAATCAGATTGTCACACGAAAAAAAAATTAGAATATATGGATTAAATTAATTCAAAAATGAAATTTTAGAGATATAATTGAAATAACAAAAAATTCTACTAACTACGTGAAGAAATTATGAAAGTACTAAGACAGAAATATAAATTTACCTTCTATATTTTCTAACATTGTTAAATCACACATTTATATAAGTGTGATATAAAACATTGACAAATGCATTAGCTCACCTCGGCTTGCCCCTTGGCCTGGCCAGCTTGGTAACTCATGCTCTGAGAATTGTCCATCTCTCACTCTCTCTTATATATATGAATATTTGTTGACAACTAGTGTTCTATATCAATGTGGGTATTGAATATTGGACCTCTAAGAGAGCTGAGAGTTGCCCTATTTATATACATTGGTATGAGAGCAAGTAATCCGTTGCTTATCATGAGGTGTGGATCATCGTTGCATTTGCTGAAATTTAGGTAATTGTTACTTCGAATAGGAAGGAGGTTTACTTTGATGATCCACAATTTTCTCCATCCTAATTACTCCCCTTTTTATAGCAACCAAGACTGAAGAGTTCTCCATGCTTATATTTATATATATATATATATATATTTTTTTTTGTGTCCATAGAAAAATGAAATTATTAGGAGACTAATAATTTTGTACCACGAGTCCCTAAAGGGCCTTGAATGAGCCCATTTTTTTAGCTTAAGACCTGCCCTCTTTTTGGCTTAATTCCACGAAATAGGTAGGCCCAATTACCAAGGCCCACCCCTTTTATCTTTTCCTTCTCAGTTAGGCTTGATAATTAACAGAACAGAACAGAACATAAATTACATAATGCAATATGAAGTCTCATCTCAACTCAACCATCACAAGCTAAGCTACAAAACCACACTGAAACTAATCCAACTAATAAGTTTCATATGAATCAACAATGACAAAAATCCCTTTAACAAAGTGCTTATGAATTGACTCTTAACAAGAACAATAATCAAACTAAGTTGCTTATGAATTAGCATGAGAGCAATAATCCAACTACCAACTACCAACTACCAACTGCCAAGTTTAACAACCACTGCAGAAACTCATGAGAAAGTAGAACCAAATCGAGAGCTGTGGCTTGTGTTACCTTTGGCCGCCTTTCTAATCCTCTTCCTCTTGTCCATTCTCACTCCAAGAGCAGTTCAGTATTGACCTGGGAGATCCACAACTGGCAGCCCTCTTGTACCTGTGATAACCAACCGATCTAACCCTGTTGATGGCTTGATACCTCCTTTCTCTGCACCAATATCCTGCCATGTCCAGGCTGCCGTCAAAGCCAAGTTCATCGGCGACTGCATCAGCATGTAAAGCGATAGAGAACTCGCAGGGCTCGAAGCAAGCCAACACCCTCTCCAGAACCTGGCTCAAGTTCACCAACCCAAAATCGTATCCCACTGCTTCAAAGCTCGCGTAACTGAATCCATCTTCTGGCGTGACATGAATTGTTGAAATTGCGCTCCCTTCAACAGCGTTCATGGAGTAGCCACAAGGATCAAACTTGAAGTCACTTATCTCAGAATCTGGAAGAATCATCCTAATGCCAGAGGCATCGGTCATTGCAGCAGCAGAATTCGATCGATTCTTGTAAAATACTGATGCCTTGCTCTTGTCCAAACCAGTCATGGACATCTCTAAAGTGTAAAGTGGGTTCAAGTAAGTAGTTGATTCACCAGATGAAGCATAGTAAACGTGCCAATTTTGTTCTCCATCACTACCCATCACATAGGCCTTGCTACCTGAACCAAGCTTGCCAAAGTAACCATCAAGGATTGCTACTTCTTCAGAGAAGGCGCGATGAGGGAATGGCTGAGCCCCAGGAAACGTAAAGCTTCCACGAGTATACCTCACACAGCTCACAGAGAGGGAGACAGTATCAGCTAATTTCAGGATACATGGGACTGAAAGAAGCAACTTTGTAGTCCCACAAGTTTTGATGATTATTTTGTGGGTGTAAACAAAGAGGCTAGATTCAGAAAGGACGTAAGAGTCCACTTCATCATTGGACAATGAACAGACAATGGTGCATTCGGCTGGTTTTAAAATTTCATCCAAGTTGGCTTTGGACAAAGACCGCAAGCCCTTGCTTGTTGGGTCAGAGACGATCCCATGCTCTAGGAATGATATCTCAAGTCTCTTCTCAAATCCTTCAAATCCGATAGCTGAAACCGGCGAGGTCATCTGGCCTTGGGAGGAAATGCTAATTCGTAAATGAGAGTGAAGCAACGAAGACTGGAAGAGCGCAGAGAGCAGAAGACAAACAAAAGGGGGCAGAAACAGGAACAAAAAAACTCAGGATGGCTTCCGTGCGCACTGCAAAAGCATCATAGACGTTATGTTAGGTGTAGGTGTAGCCTTGTAGGTGTCATTTTACATCAGAACAATAAAGCACAAATTTGCATAAAGATAGCATCCATTCTGTGATGAGTTGTGTAGCATGGATGACAGGATTTATTCACAAGTGCTCAAAGACAGGTCTAATCAAATCAATTCAAACAAGAGTAAATCATGTTTATGGATTAGATGATCAAATCCATTGCTACACATTTTAGTCTAGAGCAAGAGATGAACTCACATTGGAATAAGCAGCAGATCTGAACCTCTTGATTCCACCGCGGGGTCGAACGTACTCAATGCTGTAACCTAGGGGAGCTTCGCAAAACGAAGACTTACTACTACTAGACTTCTTCTTACCACTTTTAGACTCCATTAAAAGATTCAGCTTCCCTACACAAGCCATCAGAAGAAAAATCAGAACATCTGAAAAGGGTCAATGGGCTCAATTCAAAAGATTGAATAAAAGAACTAGCAGATGTGACTTCTAGAACAATTGTGGAAAAGCATAAGAACAGAACAACTACATATCCTACTGGTACTAGTAGACAAATGTGCAAGGGAATTTATGGGGGTTAAAATCACAAGAACATAAAAATATAATTATCCTATTATGCTCCTGAATGCAACTAACTTCTTTTGTTCTTTGATCAAACATGAAGGTTGATCACAGGGCATTTTGCAGCATAACAAATTAGTCAAAAAATCTATAAGACATATAAAGAAAAGAACAAAAGCTCAACCAACAACTTAGCAAATAAGAACAAGAAGAAGAAATTATGCAACTCAACAAGCATTTATGACTCGAATCAATGAAGCAAATCATGTAAAAAAAAACCTAAATGAAATTATTGTTAAAACTAAAACTTGTAAAGAAAGAAGTTAGTATTAACATCAAACGGCCTCCTGCGAACCCATGGCAGCCTTGCCCTAAACCAATGGAAATCAAGATTCCAACTTATTATCATCTTCTTCCAAATAAATGAATTATCAGCAAGAAGATAAAACAAACCCTATACAATAAACCGCGAAAAAACTCACAGAAAGAATCAAACGACAAAAGCAGATGCACGCATACACTGGAAAGAAGAGATTTACAATTACAAATAAATCTGAACGAAACTACTTATGAAACCTCTTGAATACTACAGAAACGCATATATTTCAACATCTGAATGTATGGGTGGATCGGAAACAACAACATAACGAAGGATAAGGAAGCAGAAAAGGGGATTTACATGAAATAAAACGACGGCCAAAAGCTTCTGCATCAAGGTAGCCAAACAACAGTCAATAGAGATACATATAAGAAAATAATGCGCAAAACGTGCGATGGATGTATAGCGAAACCAATGTAGATTGCAAATTCAAATTGGAATGCCCACGAAACCCAATTGAAGTGAAATTCTAGCTGATGTTGGCGGCAGACTTCGAGAGCAACTGCAATTCGCGGAGACTTTGAAGTCCTCGAACTGTGCTTACGTAGGAGAAAATATTTTGTCCATGTCATGCGCCACGTCATCATTATCCCGACCATTTATATATATATATATATATACATTTATTATATATTCGTAATAAAGTGTGACGGGTTGACTATCTTAAAAGGGGCCGGCCCATTGGCAAACCGGCCCAATAGTGAATTCCAGATGGCCCAGCCCCAAATTTGTCGAAATGCCATCACCTGGGCGAAAGTTCTATAATATTCCAAAAATCCCCAATCCAAGAAAATTGATTACAAATTAGCCCCTGACGGCCGAAGCCGCGCATCCATGGCTTATCTTGTGTGGATATAAACCCTGACAGGCCAAGACGGTAAATATCTTCTCAGAAATCCAATTTTTTATCATCTTCTTGCTCAAGAAAACCAGCCGGGCAGTGGCTCATCTCTCCGTTTCCTGCTTTCCACAGCCAAATTGATGGAGCCAGGTATTTAAATTCCTTGTGGTCCCCAAAAAACTATTCAATTTCATAGTTCCGTCATAGCTTTTGCGAGCGTATTGTCGAAGAAAGTCCATTTTTGGACTTCTGTTCTTTCTGGGCTTCATGGAAGATCTGTAAATTGAAATGGGTTCTTTTGTTCTTTTTTCAAATAATGGGCTATTGGTTACTCGAGGAAATTTGAGGATTCATGCTGGAAAGCCGCAATCTTTTGGGATAAGGAAGAGCTTATCTTGTTCATTGTCTAACCATGGCTGTAATTCAGCCTCCTTTTGTTTGTTGGGGTTTCATAACTGTTCCACGTCTCAACAGAGGTTGTTGTGCAACACTAGAATTAGGTCGTTGGTCGATAGAAACTGTGAAGGTAAAGAAACCCATTTGGGAAGAAGAGAAAATGTTGGAATGAGGAAGAGATTTGCATTAAGATTGCGCCCTAGGCTGAGATTGTTGTCAATGAGGTTGAAAAGGGTTTCAATTCGGTCAATATTGAATGGCCTACGCACATTTCTGCAAAAGAATATGAGAAGCGTGACGGTTTCAACTTCAATTTCTGTTGTCTTGGGGCTTTTTTATTTGTTTTTGAAATTGACTGCAATACCATCTCCTAAAGTTGTCCCATATTCTGACTTAATCACGAGTCTTCAAAATGGGAATGTAGCAAAGGTTCTCTTTGAGGAGGGATCTCGTCGAATATATTACAACGCGGATTCATGGAGTGCTGAGAAACCTCAAATATCGGAAGATCAATCCATACCAAGCAATGTTCAGGAAGGGACTTTGGTTGGCATGTCAACAGGCAGCGCAGCTGTGAGAAACCAAGGCATAATAGGTTCTAAATTGTTAAGAAAATTGACGAGGATCCAAGGTTCTACCCCACAGTGGCAGTACTCTACAAGAAAGATAGACCATGATGAGAGTTATCTTCTAAGTTTGATGAGAGAAAAGGGAATTACGTACAGCTCTGCCCCTCAGTCAGTGCTTATGTCAATGAGGAATATCTTGATTACTGTGTTATCTTTATGGATTCCTTTGACTCCTTTGATGTGGCTTCTTTATCGACAACTTTCTGCTGCTAACAGTCCTGCAAGAAAACGAAGACCTAGTAACCAGACGGTTAGCTTTGATGATGTTGAGGGTGTTGATACTGCCAAGATAGAGCTTCTGGAGGTGAAGTATCTCTGTTCCTGAACTTATGACAAGTAGAAGAGTTCCTCCACTTTCATTCTGTTAGCAAACTATCCATATTTCTGAGCATGCACCTTGTATGTGATTGCTGCTTTGGAATAACTTGAAGTTTTTTTTTTTTTTTATTGCATGTTTGTCTGCTGGTCATTACGGTAATATCTTTGGCAAGATTACAAAGTCCTAGAGAATATAAGTATATGGTTCTTACAAGAGATAAGGTCATGGATACAATTATACAATTAAATGGAAATCTAAAATTCATGTATCCGACTCCACATAGTGGAATAAAGGGTTTACATGTTGTTGATTTAATCTTGGGCAGTTGAATGGTGGTGCACCTGTTTGCTTCAGGTGATTCCTTAAATGACTGATGTCGGTGCTGAAAGTGTTGAGAGAGATGCCACCTCAAATTTTTTAACACAATCATTAGTCCTTCAGTGATAGGGGTTTGTTCATCATCAAAACAATGCTTAGGGAGTTGTCATGCCTAACTTATGCAAGTTGGTTCAACAGAACAAAGGTTAAGCTGATAGAATGTCTGTTTTTTTTGTCAATGTTTTGTATCATACATAGTTCTACTGTTGATAATTTTAGGCATTATAAAGCCTAACACCATAAGTAAATTTATGTTAAGTTCTAAGCACATGACCTGTTTATCTAAAGCATGTGGCAAGTCAAAGTTTCATCTCATCTGATCCAGATAAACTAGGGATGATAATTTGATTTGAGGAACTAGGGATCCGCTATAAGTACTGGTCTAGACCTGCATGATTGCGTTAGGATAGGTTATGAGGGGAATGCTATGGCACTAGGCAGATTAAGGTGGGCTATGATTTGGATCACCTCAGGCATACTCAAACCTGCAAATGATATTATGGAATACCTCAAAATTTCCTATTATACGCATTCACACAACACAGGGACCTTTGTTTCCATAATCTTTGAGAAAAGAATTATCTATATTAAATTTATGTTCTGTTTGATGTTTGTACAATTTGAAGTCCGTTGTTTCACAGTAACTAGCTATTTTCTTTTAATTATGAACTCAGCTCTGTCATTTCTTTTTACATGTGGCCGGGAGATCATCCCACTTGCACACCTATGTTCTAGCTTTCTGGGGATATTTGGAGAATTGCTTCTTATTTGTTTCAATTTAC
The DNA here is from genome assembly GCF_014633365.1 of Diospyros lotus. Lineage (NCBI taxonomy): Eukaryota > Viridiplantae > Streptophyta > Magnoliopsida > Ericales > Ebenaceae > Diospyros > Diospyros lotus. Next base: position 2,902,564 of record NC_068346.1, on the reverse strand, counting down.
AGTTGCAGATTCCTTACATTTGCTTTATTAGTCCCCCCCCGTGACTTGTTACCTTTCATTTTTTCTCATTTATAGATAGTTTCATGCCTGCAAGGAGCTATTAACTACAATAAACTAGGAGCAAAGTTACCTAGAGGTGTGCTTCTGGTGGGTCCTCCAGGGACAGGAAAAACGTTACTAGCCCGTGCAGTGGCTGGGGAGGCAGGAGTACCTTTTTTCACCGTTTCTGCTAGTGAGTTTGTCGAGCTTTTTGTTGGCAGAGGGGCAGCTCGCATTAGAGACCTTTTCAATGTAGCAAGGAAGAATGCACCCTCAATCATTTTCATTGATGAACTTGACGCTGTTGGAGGAAAACGCGGAAGAAGTTTCAATGATGAACGAGACCAAACCCTAAACCAGGTGACAAAACCTTCTGATTCAGATTCATCTTTTTTGTATTCTTTTTCACTATATTAAATTAAACATCTGAAGTTCTGAATTAATTCAAAATGCTTGTATTTCTATATTTATTTATGTTATATCAATGTTGTTGAGCAAAGCTTATATCTTCATAGCTCTACAAATTCTTCCTTCATTTTATGGTGCCATTTGTGCCCTGTACGTGGCTAAATCAGCACCCTTTCTTCCCTAGTGGCAACTGGCCTAGTTTTGTAATGATTAAAACCATGATGGTGTTGAGGTATCTGTATCTCTTAAAAGTTTATTGCTGAATTTACATAATTGTGATCACTGGCTTCACTTATTTGTAATGTTTTTCTTGATACTTATTGAACTCTCAACTATTCCTTAATTCAGTGAATTTTCCCATGATTTCTGGTCTTTGATTAGCTCCTGACTCTTCCATCTCCTTAGTTGCTGACAGAAATGGATGGCTTTGACTCAGACATGAAGGTGGTTGTCATTGCTGCAACTAATAGACCAGAAGCATTGGATCCTGCTCTGTGTCGGCCTGGACGCTTCTCAAGAAAAGTATTTGTGGGCGAACCAGATGAAGAAGGGAGGAGAAAAATTTTGGCTGTACATTTGAGAGGAGTTCCTCTTGAGGAAGATGCTGATCTTATCTGTAGTCTTGTTGCTTCTCTTACCCCAGGTTTTGTTGGTGCTGATCTTGCAAATATTGTCAATGAAGCTGCTTTACTTGCTGCTCGCGGAGGTCAGCTTGAACTCTATTATGTTTGCAATTGTTAAACCAGTTAATGTTGCCTAGAATGGTTCAATCCCATCATAATTAACTGGCCAGATGGAAGCCTAAGTTGACATAAATGCAATTCAAATTCTATTAAGTTTTGTAATGAAAGAACTGGGTATAATTTAAACTGTTCGTCCCCATTTCTTGTTTTGTTTATAATGCCTTGCAACGTTAATAATACTGTTTTCACTTTTCCCTCCTTCACACTTCAGCTCCTCCTGTAAATGTTAATGCTTGTGTTATTCTAATTTAGTAATTGAATGACATTGATGCCTTGTCGATTTACAGATGGTGATTGTGTGTCAAGGGAGGATATAATGGAAGCTATAGAAAGGGCAAAATTTGGAATCAATGATGGGCAACCTCGCTCTAACACATTAAGCAAGGAAATCGGGAAGCTGTTCCCATGGATGCCATCTCTGATCGGCAAGAATAGCATGAGGCAGGAGGGATTGCAAGGTCCTCTGGGCTACCAAACTCTGAGCTAACAAGTATGTTGTCTTTTGCAGTGCTAGATATATTATCTTCTCATAATATTATCTGTCGAGAAATTTGTTTTGAACAAAATGAATATTGCTTTGCTGTTCTTTCTTGTAGGGATGCATAGAATTGGCATTTGGACGATTCATTTTATATTTGACCCACATAATTTTGAAGTTGTAAATGTCAGTGGGAATTGTCCTTCCACTGATTATAAAGTTATTCATTCATAGATAGCTCCATCCAAGTTTTGGTTAAACTCGGATGATAATGCTAATATTGACTTGTTTGCATCATGACTGACATGGTAAGGGTAATCTGACACTTTTAGTGTAGTGCTTGGTGGAAGTTTTTGTTATGGGGATCCTTTTTCTCGCAACACTGGGAGACAAAAATGCTCTCTCACTCTCTATCTCAACACTTATCTAAAAAGCAATGGTCCAGGTTTAAAGTGAGAAGGCACGATTTTGGAGGAGCTTAATTTGGTGTCTCTGGGTAGTGGTTCCCAGCAGACTTTGATTTTGGCTTTCACATCATAGATACAACTGATTTGCACTCTATGGTATTTTCACTTAAGAAAAGTCCAAGTGATGTAGAATTGCTTACTTTCAGTTTATAATTTTTAGGGAACTCAACTCTGTTTTTTTGGCTGCCATGTGTTTTGTGTTATTGTAAGTGTTAAGGTTGTAATTGGTGTACACTAAGCATGGCAACTCAAACTCATTGGTGGTGATGAATTTACGTGGGACATTGACAGCCGAGAGAGAATTTTATATGAAAGAATAATGAATGATAGAGACTGCTAAGTGCATCGGTCTGTTGGACAAAAAGACATTTGTACCCTTATATAAAAATCCAACCTCCAAATTCGCAATCTCTATCATTAAATTGGGTGGGCCCACCCAACCAAAAGCCAGTGAGAATCCTACCTTTCTGGAATCTAGGTGGTGATTCATGAAAAAGTTTGGATTCCATTGGTGGAGATGACTCTGCTTGCTTTGCAGGTGCCAGTCTGCCAACTCTACCTTTTGAATCAGCATTGCGTTGCATTGGAAACTGACTGATCCTCCACCTGCAATTTGCTCTGACACTGACACCCACAGCAGCCCCCATTGGCTGGATCATGGAGACATTTGGACCAAAGCTTCCACTTTTGAAAAATACTACTCTTACCTCACCTTGTGCAAGGTGAAATCCCTGTCTTAAAGGGTCCTCATACATTGTTGTATGTACATGGGAGGGGGTTAATCACGGAACAAGAATGAATGGGTGGTGACACATGTTTCATTATTTGTAATTTTGGTATGGGCAATGATAACATTATCCGATGGAACAGTTTGATTGAATTGGCCGAACAGGTGAAAATTCACTTTTGCCCGTCTCATCAAAAACGACTTTGTACACAGTTGGCGGACTCACTTAAGACTGTCCCATCGGCAACACATCTAATGAAATATGGAATTTTGAGTCTTGGAAGTCACTTTTCTCTTTTTTACCGGAGAGTCCCTACTCTTTATCTAGTTTTACTGAATAGTCCCCGCGCGTTGCTTAGCATTAGCATTACTGCTCCACCTTTTCCCTCGTCAATGCCATTATCTTTTTGGTACTCTTTAACGATTGTGGCTATTATCTTTGGGCATGCTTTTTCTATGAAAATGATGTTTTGACACTTTTTGTAATACTTCTTGTAATACTCCTCAGTCTACAGGGTGTTAACAGCCATTTCTAGTGTTCCCTTCCCAAAGAAAGTTCTCATGCATTACTCACCCATCCACCACTAGAAACACCACTTCCGGTCCGACTTGCATGTTTTAAGCATGTTGCTAGCGTGTTCATGTTGAGGTAGAATCGAATTCTCTATGAAATTCATAATTGTATTACTTTTAATTTCCTTCTTTGTAGACAAAGCGTATTCAAGACAGTCTTTCATTTCAAGGCATAACCTATAGCCATGCGTGTCATATTCGCCTGGAGTTTGTTCCTAGATTCTTGTCCCTTCACGTCAATCTCACTAGCCTCTTATCTATTCTCATCCAATCATGGTGGGGGAGTGAAGTCAAAATAGAAAAACTCCTATTGGGTTCAAGGACACTAAAGCACAAATTCAAGACAATATTTTTTTTATAACAAAAAACATAAATTTTAAGTTAAAAATATTTCAGCACAACATATTTTATAGTTTTATTAAAAAACAAGGTTCAATTTTTACAACTGAACAATCCCTAAGAAATTCAATTAATATATTAAGAAGCCAAAAATTGTCACAATTTGATTTCATATTGGTAGTTATTAGAGACATACTCCACATGGTACTTGTCCAAGAATCTTCAAGGGTAGCTTTGGTCAGCAATTTTGAATGACAATACTTAAATGTCCACGCACGGGTTGTTGGGATGACTAGTAAAATTACTTGGTCTAAATTACTACTTTTAGAGGAAGAAAAATTGTTATAGAATTCTTCTTCTATTCCACTGTTCAACACATGAATGGTATCTAAGCATAAATGTTATTTGAATATTCGGTTGTGGCACCTTTAATAATATTCATGTATTGATGTGCATATATTTATGTTGATGTGACAAGAGTATAGCAAATTAATATGTGAATGTTATAAGTGAGTGTCCAAATAGCATTTTTCAGAAAACTTATGGCATATGGCATGAATCATGTGAACCCATGATATATGTTTGCCCTTCTAGTCTCACTTAGAAATGGGAAAAACGTGTGGATTCAGAGAGAAACAGTTTCATAATAATACAATTAATCAATTTGAGAGCTTGAAGACATGAAGGTATTAAACAGTGGGGCTTGTCTCATGCCAGGAAGATGCTGCTTCTGCTTCCACGTCATTCCAGCGTCAGCTGTTATCTCTTCCTCGTCAATGGAAAAGACAAAGCCATTTAAAATATTCAGCCAGGATTGCAATCTTATCCCCAACAGCCCGCACAGCTGTTTTCAAATTTGAAATTTTTCCCACAATGATTGCTCAACCATCTTTCAAAACTCTCTCAGACCTTGGCCACAGGTCTTGTGTTCAAGTTAGAATTCATGTAATTGAGCTCGCTTGGTATTTCACTGAAAACCAGACAATTTATCGGGGAAATGTAACTTTGTTCTTATTTATTGATAAGAGTAATTTTGATTACATAAGAAGCCCAAATGGGCTGTTTCTACACATGAATCACCGTCCCTAATTAACCCCTTTCAGCACTGCAGCTTGCAGCCTCCTCGTTACCTCCTTCCTGCAAGCAGACACACACAAACGAAGACATCAAAAATCAAAACCCTTATCTTGAAATGTTGATTTCTGCAACGGGTCGCAAGAACCAAGTTTACGTACCTAATGAGCTGCCTGTCTAATGTGGAAGCAGACAAGAGGCCTCTGTTCTCTTCAGCCCTTCTCAGAAGATAGGGCATCACCAGCTCCAGAGGCCCGAATGGCATATACTTGCTCACTTGGAACCCTGCATTTCTCAGCCCAAAGGACAATGAATCCGCCATCCCGTACAACTGAGCAAACTGCAGCTTGGGGTTCCCCTTCCCGATCCCTAAATCACGCGCTTTTGTTGCCGCTTTGTTCCCTGTCACACCATCAAAGCCGTGTGATTCAAACTTTTGAGTTCAAACCTTTGATTTTGTCATTTGTTTATCTTTATTTGTCTCTTCTGTAAGTTTGCCACGACAGATGCATAATTCATTCAAAACAATATACAAATTCACTGTTGAACTGAGTCTTTACCTGATTCGACATTGTGGGTGGCAAGGAGGATGGCCCCTGAGCCATCCCCGACTTTGTCGAGCATGAAAGAGGCACAGTCATTGAAGCAAGCGTGCGTTTGATCAATGGTGTTGTGAATTGGAGACTCAACTCCTAGAGAAGAAGCCAATTTTCTCTCGCTCGTCATGTAAGCCCCCCGAACCAGTTTAAAACCAATCGGCACTTCCATTTTCTCTGCAGCATCGGATGCTTGGAGCAATCTCTCTTTTGCATCCTTCAAGTAGGTCTGGATTGTCCCGTAGATAACCGGGTCATCGACGTTTTTGTACAGGATTGCAGCAGAGTATGTGAAGTAATCGATAGACGGTTGGATCGATGTGTCCTCTGCATCAACTAGTAAAGGTATATTGGCTTCCAGGCATTTTTCACATAGTTTTTGGAGTCTTTGGTAGGCCAAGTGAAGATCTTGTTCTTCTTCTTGGGTTAAAGGGTCTGGTTTTCTGGGTGTATGATAGAAAGGGCTGCCATCAGAGAAGATTGGAAGAGTGTTCAGCTTCCATGGAAGCTTTAGAGCTTCATTCTTATATTCCCATCGGAGCAAATCACTGATTCTATGAAGCAAACGGCTTGGGCAAATTGCAGTTATCTTCAGCACCACAAAGCTGGCCTGTTCATGCAAATTTCAATCCTTTATTCACTTAATTTTGATCAAACAATCACGGGAAAGCAACATGAACATTCAATGGAGAAAATGTGAAGAAACAACCAAACGTATCAAACTCCAACGTCATGGGATTAGAGGAGGGTCACAATCTTTTTGCTATTTTGTTATAAAAATAAATTAAATAATGGCAAGTGAACAAACTGATATCTTTAAAAATTCAATATGGGAAAGGATTGATTTTGATTTTGTAGTTAAAGATAAAGATCAGAGTTTGGATTTGTCCAATATGGCGAGTGGAGCTTACAGAAGAGCGTGGAAGCGACTTGGTTGATTCAACAGTCCCAACGAAGCCTTCTAAATTCCGATCACAGGACTCGTTATCGGTGGCATGTTCCAGGGCGTAAGCCAGTGTCCCTCTGAGACAGTCGGCGTCCCAGAGCTTGGCCGCCGTCCGGCAAGCCTCGGCCGGGCCTTCGCCAGCGCAGAAATGGTCGTAGAACGTGCGCCGCACAACCCCGAGCACCACCTCACGAGCCACCGCCGTGTCCATCAACCGCGAAGTCATGACCCACATGCCCAAATCGACCATCGTCTCTATGGCCGCCAAGTGGAGGTTCGCTGCCGATTTCACGAGCTTTCCGGTGGAAACGGAGGAGAACACCTCCTTGGTGTCATCAAATTTGAGGATAGAGGTGGCGGAGGCGGAGGTGGCCGAGGGATCTGGCTTTTCTTCCAGAGTGAGGGCCGGAGAGAGCGCGGAGGGGGTGGCGGAGTTGAGCGGCCGGCGCGTGAGACGGCGGAGGTTTTGAAGGAGATTTGGCGGAGCAAAACGGCTGGCCATCAATTGGCAAGGTGGTGTCTCTCTCTGTTCTCTCTCCTCTCTCTCTGTCTCCCTTTCTTGTAAGACTGCGTATGGATTCTCTATTTATAGACCAACTCTTCCCAGCTCTTTTTAGTCTTCACCCGCCTTAATTTTGGGAGTTTACCCAAACAGGGATCTTAATATATATTACCGCCCTGTTTGTTTCCTTTCTTTTCCCCAGTTCCCATTCTCATCGTCTCTCTTACCATTTCCACGTCATGTAAACGTCAACAACGTTATCTCTCAAACGCGGCCTAATGGAGTCAAAATCAGAGACGGTGGGAGTACCAAAAACGGAACCGCTATCAACTTTAGAAATTTCAAAACCTTTGAAGAGTCATCACATCGAGCGGTCATGATTGGCCGAGGAAACTGAGGGTCCAGGCAGCGTCATGCAGTAAAAAGAAGTAAAAAGCAGACGAATCAAGCTTCTCTGAAAGGCACTGAGCTGTCAAGGAGCAGACGGCTTTTCACGCGCTTCCAACCGACACGCGCAGGTATCGCGGTCAAATTAGGCGTTGAAACCGCGAGTGGATGCACGCGCTACTTCAAAGCCGGAGACAAACAAAAACAGATTCTCATTGATACTCGCAGCTTCTAGGAATCTGCGCCCCTTAACAAGATTCCAACCGACACGTCAGCCTTGATGCCGACGGCTCCAATGTTCTTGTACTGCTCCATCACCATCATCATCATCTTTACTTTGTGCACCACTAAAAGTTTTACTCAATTTTTTTACGTGTTTTTATTTTTTATTTTCTAAAATAAAAATATAAAAAATATAAAAATAACAATTAGTAACTATTGCTCGAGTAATGTTATTTATCTCGAGATGAACAACAGTGATATGATAATTTATGTAAAAATATTTAATTAACATTATATATCTATTTAAAAATATAAAAAATAAAATTTATTGAATGTTCTTTCATATTTCTTAAACAAATACTTTCACGTGAGTTGTTACATTCATCTCTACTAAAAATTGAATAATATTACTCTTATCAATAATTGATGCTATAGACATTGTAATGGAAGGACTTATCGTGAGTTCTTTCATAAACATTTTATTTTAGATAAATATCAACCTGGGTTCTGTAGTTTTAATTTAGATTGCATCAAAACAAGATACAAATACAATATGAAACGAAACGAAAACGAGATAACAATATTTCTTAAAAAAGTAAGAAACGAAAACGCTGGGAAATACATAAATAAAAAAAGATATGATCATTTTTTATAAATATAATATTTAATATAAAAATTTATTTAATTAAAAATAAACGTAAATTTCATAATATATTCAAACAAATATAAATATTTACTTATTTTTAAAAATAAATAATGAATTTAAAAATTTTGTGCAGGGATGAAAAACTTATTTTTCGTCTCTAACCTTTTAGTAAATAAAAATATATTTTTGATTTTTTTTAAAATTACGAAATAACTTGAAATGTTTTCAAAATTATAGAAACGGCCTAAAAATAGTTTTTGGCTTATTTTGACATTTTGAAAACATTAAAACGTGGACGTTTTTGGGTCATAGATCATCACCAATGAGTGGTGTAGATTTAATCATTTTCATGAACATTTGTTATTCAGCTGTCACTTTTGAAGTGTACAAATATCATTATTCAATTCAAAATTAGAAGCGCAGAAAAGCTGGTCAAGATTGGAAGGACACGAAGGAATGAGGAGGCGTACCCCTGCTTGGATACTCAAGCTGGATTGGATTGGATTGGATTGGATTGGACGACGGGGCGAGGCCGGGGGCGTCGGCGAAGGGCGACAGCAGAGCTCTGGCTGGCAGCGGTTGGCGGAGACGACCAACGATTGCCCAAGCGACGGATAACGGCCGGCGGCGGCAAACTAATTGACTGAGAGTGATTAAGTTATAACATTTAATACTTATTAGACTAATCAAAAAATGATATGTGATCGCCACTTTATTTAATTTGTCAACTTAGTAAATTCAAATATTAGTATGTGGGACCCATGTGTATCAAAAAATTTAATTAATAAAATCATCACATGTCAATAAACTATTTATAGATAATTTTTTAAATACGGTGCATTGGTCAGCATTATTCTTTGTCTCTTAGAGGATAAAAAATATTATAAGTTCGTTAGAATATTTTAATTATATATATATTATTTTAAATATAATATTTTTAATTATACCATATATAAGATACATATAAATGATTTTGCGAAGCATCATCGAGTATGTCTTATAAAAGTGAAACTTTATCTACTGATATAATTTTCGACGATTAAGTTAACATTAAAAAAAAAGTGTAAGTAGATATTAGTGAGTTTTTAAAATTTAATATTTTTACATGTTGCAACCTTACTCATTTATATAAGGCGAACACACAACAATGAAATGAGATTATAGGCCAAATCCCTCAATTGAGATTTTTAGACTCTAAATAGATTCTTTTAAGTATGGATCACTTTTTTAGGTAACAGAGGACTTAGTAAATCACGTGACACACTATTTTTAAGAAGTATTTTGAGAATAAATTTATAGATAAAAGCAACTCAAAATTTTCATTTATTACATATATTATATGTATAGTATAATTTCTTCATATTCATCCAGTGATGACATAAAAAAAGATAAAAAAAAAATACATAATCTTAGTTCTTTCAAATAGCAATAATAATCACATATAATTCTACAACCATGAGAAGAAAGGCTAAGATTATGGAGAAGGCCCTGGTCAAAAGGCTATAATATGCTCTCAACTTTCAAGCACATAGTGACATTTGTTGAGGATCCATCCCCCAATGCAATGCATTTGGCAAGCGATGGGTTGCTCACAAACACTATAAATACTAAGTTCCAATGCCTGGATCTAAATCACCACAAGATTGAGCCTCAATTTCCCTGCCATTAACCACACCTTCTTGTTCCATAAACACTAAGAACTCAAAAAAGATGAGCCATAACTCAAGTCTGAGTCAGAGCTTCGAAGCCGGTGAAACCAAGGGCCAAGCTCAGGTGAAGTAAAACTAGCTAGAATTTATGTAGTTGATCTCGTATAACTGGATAAAGAGTTTATATACAGAAAATGCCATCCAAATGACAATGTTAAAACATTTTATGTTGGTTTTGCAGGAAAAGGCTAGCCAACTGGTGGATAAGGCTAGCAATGCTGCTGAATCCTGCAAAGAGTCGGCTCAAGAGGTACATGCGGTTTGATTTTGCTATCGTTTTTATTTCTCTGTTTTTGAGTTGAAAATGGAAATGGTGGTTGTGGGCTGTAGGCTGGGCAGCAGATGCAGGCCAAGGCTCAAGGGGCATGTGATGCAGTGAAGGATGCAATTGGGAAGAAATGAAGGTTTCCAAGCTCTCCAGTCCCAATTGGAGCTTCTGAGCCTTCTCTTGCCATGTTTTTCCATTTCTTCCCTTTCAGATGATATTACATGACATCCATGCTCTTCCTTCCATCATCATTCATCAAGAGCTAGCCTTCATTTGTTCTTCATTTTCCAAGTTGATTTGCAGATGTATTTCAAGAGCATTGTAATGGGTGTTATATTCATTAATTAATGAATTCCATTCATTTGCAGCTTCCATATATCAAAACTTGCTATGATAAACACATTTTTTGGAAACCCACTAGTTAGAAGAAGTACCTGCAACTAATTTAATTTCATTCATTAAGTCAAGTGTGTAACAAAAGATTTATAATAAAATTACTTGTAAAGATGTCAAAGTGCTTCTTATTAAAATTAAAATGTATGAAAATTATTTGTTCATGTGAGGAAAAAAAAAAAAAGAACCAAAAAGACTATACTGGATCACAAAACCGAATCGGACTAAGACTGAACTATCCCCAATCCAAAAACCGGCAATTTCTAATTCTCAAACACAAACTAGGTAAAAAAGAACCCAAATCGCAGAAGAATTGAAGTAACAAGAGAAGCAACAGCTCCCCTCCACCAGTTCTTATATCAACAGCCAAAAGAATCTGAAATAATTACAAATCTCACCATCTGAATAACGCATTTTGATCTTATTGGGGGAAAAAAAAGTGTTCTTATGTCACAAAGAGACTAAGCTGTCTTCTGTTGGCCATAGCGTAAGAGACCAAACACATCAATTACTCCCGGAGGGAACACTGGATCAGTTGCGGCTCTAACAGCAACCCTTGCCAGTGAATTCACATTGACCGGAGGCGTAAACAGAGGGCCAACCACCGGAATTTGGCTGAGTGGCTTCGCTTGTTGGAGAACCTGCAGTGATCATTCGTTGCGAAAAGACCATTAATTTGTGCGCATAGTGAACTCGAAACTGAAACAGCATAGCAAGCCTTTATCCCATCATGTGGAGTCAGCTCAAAACTGAAACGTGCATTCTACAAGCTAAAACTTTTTTTATTTTTTGGGTGGGGGAAATGTGTTGATGGGAATTATCTGAAGAGTAAATCATAAATGGTTGATGAAACTGCGACGAGTAAATCTCTCACCATCTCCAATGGAGCCCCTATAATGCCTAAAGGTAACTCCAAGGTCCCAACTTTCCGGGTGCCATGTATGAAACCTGGCCTCAGAATAACACCTGGAGGGAAAACAATGAGACGATCATAGCATATATACTAAAACCTGGCCTCAGAATAACACCTGGAGGGAAAACAATGAGACGATCATAGCATATATACTAATTTTCTACACAGCACTATGCATTCATATTTGTATAATCTTAGTATGAGCCATGTTAAGTTGAAGATGTTTAAAGATATAATGGGGCCATAGAATGTAGAGACAAATTAAAGTTCGGGTCAAAAGGAAATAGAGGAATAGCATGTGTTCTTGGATGTCATGAGCCACACAATTACTAAACTTTGAGAGAGAGTAAGCAAAGATTAAGAAGAAAACTAAGGGGTCTAGAAACCAATTCGGTTTCATGCCTAGTAGGTCAACAAGGAAAGCTATAGGTAGCGTTTGTTAAAATATGTAAAATAAGGTTATATCAAGATAAAGTCGAAATACTTTTCAGACTAAGATATGGAATGATCAAGATAAGTTTGAGAAACATTCTAAGATTTTTATCACACAGTTTGTTAAATTTTTTGGAATGCACTGAAAGACATATGCGTCATTTTTTCTTATCTGTAAGGTCTAAGATATGATTATCTGGAGGGGGAATGGGGGGGAGAGAAAACACATATTTGGAAAATGTCAGATAAGAAGTCACGTGATTTCTTTTCCAAGAGTTACCAGATAAGTTTAACAAATATATTAAAAATGACAAAAGTCTGAAATTCTTTCTATATCTTACCTTTTCTAGTCTATATATTGGTTGACAAACACTATCTTAATGAACAAATATAGAGATAAACAAAATGATTTACATATGATGTTAATAATCGATGAACTTTAAATCTCCCACAGCTTAAGACTTGAAGAGTGTCCTTTTAACTGGCATCGTTAGTTGTGTCAAGTGCACAACTATAACTTGTCCAAGTCTCCCTAGGGCTTGATATAGGAATTACCTAGGTCACATCCTAACAAGACGCAATGTTAGCCATCCCATCCTTATGCCTTTTTATCCATGAAAACCAAAAATAAAACAATAAGAAAACAAAAATAATTACTAAAGAACATGAGCACACACATGTAAGAAAATATGTCATTTGCCAAAAGAGATGCTTTTTTCCAGTAAAAAAACTGTGCCGGCATAAGAAAGCTAATAATGTCTATGAGCTTACCTCCATAAGGAAATCTGATCATTAGCTCTGTTTCAGCTGCTCTCTGTATCAGAATACAATAAAAGGCCTTCATCAGAAAATGGATGAGGTAGGTTCATAACTGATAGGTTATTTAGTCATGTTGATTTATTTTTATTTTATTTAGATTTTTGGATTTTATATACTTTGCTGGGATAATTGTAATTCAATTTGTAATTTACAGTAATTATCTTTTACTTGGACTTCAGCCTCTAATAGAAAATTCAGTTTTGTTTGATACTGATTACTCTCTCGGGCCCCTGCCCCGCCACCACAACACCCCACCCCCCCCCCCCCCCCCAATCCCACAAAACCCCCCCAACAATACTTCTCCTCTTCCTCTCCCCCAATTCCTTCTCTTCGCCTGCAATCTACTGCAGCTATCATTGGCGGTCTCACATCAAATTGCTATCAGAGCAAACCTGGATTTCTAGCATCCCATTTGCTTCAGTTACAGCACTAAAACTCAACATCAACAACAAACATTACAACAACAGAATTCTGATTCGTGGCATCCCACTTCTATCAGTTACAGAACTAACACCTGACATCAGCAACCAACATTACAGCAACAGCATGGTGACAACTGCTGCTATTGAAGAATTGTGCAGTCACTGTTGCCAAAGCTGATCACAGCAACTGATGTAGAACAAAACATCATATGTCAAAAGTCTTCTCAATTATAAGAAATTGACAAGAACTCAAGATTGATTTATCTTCAACAAGGGGATATTGATGAAGTCGTGCTGATTGGGATGCACAAGATACCAAATAAAGATACTAATTTTAAGTGATTAGGGATTTATTTATTTATTTTTCTTTTGTTTTTTTTGTGCCACCCGCCGGGGGGGGGGGACCATAACTATAAATAAAAATTTGAGATATATAGACATATTACTCAGCATGCAACAAATGTATCAATTACTGGAGTCATTTAACATGTTCCATACTTCATGCATCAGTTCATATTAAAACTAATACAAGTTTCTTTAAAAAAAAAAAAAAGAAGACATTAAACCAACCTTGAACTAGAAAGTCAAAAACATTTACCCACCAACTATTCTGTTTGGTCCTTAAAAATGACATGAGACACATTAATGAGTTCTTCACATTTTATGAACTTTTCACTAAAAAATAAGAGACTAGTACCTTTCCCTCATAATATCCTTGTAGAAGGTAATTTGCCAAACCAAACTCAGCAGCAGAGACATAAACAAATCTTTTTACACCTGCAGAAATTAATGCTATTAGATATGCTTCTTCTATCTTTTGGTGTTAGTATTTAGTATACATATTTTGACAGTTGACAACCAAGAAACTTTTGAAAACAACTCTAGCCAATCCCTTATATAAGCTCTGAATGACTAGAAATTCTCTCTTTCTGCTCAGTTATGTCTGCTCAGTCTTCCCTGGCATTTTCTTAACCTTTTTCCTTCTCTCTTTTGTTTTCCACCCTCAGTCCTCCAATATATATTTATATATATATATATATTGCAATTATAAGATTTAACAATGATTTCTCATCCCTTCTAATATTTAAAACAGCATTTCTTTTCTTCCTTTATTTTAGATTTTTTCCATTTCTTACCGTAAGTCCATTAGAAATCCCTGATAAGATTTCGAGAAGAAAATTCGAAAGCAAGTATGAAATACCTTGTTCAGCAGCTGCTCTAATAGCATTTATGTTTGCAGTCCCATTGATTTTATACATAAATGAGTTTGAGCCAAAACCTCCAACACATGAGATCTACAAATTTCATCTTAGATCAAGAAAGGCACCAGCGCATATTAGATTGAAAATGGAAAAAGGAAATACAAGGAAAACAGGGCAACAACTGAAGACACAAGGCATCGAGTACTTGGAACAGATAATAAGTAAACACATTTACCAAAAACAAACAAGATTGACTTTAGTGCCCTTCAAGAGTTGAAATGTTAGAAACAAATGCAGTTGCATGCTGGTAAGGATTATTCAAAACCCAAATGAATATTTGAGGGTAAATTGTAAGTTTCAATGCAGTCAATTTGGTTGATCCTTCATTGTTACAGCTTTGCAATAGAATCAAGGTTCCAGAATAATAGGCCAACCAAACTGATACATTGATTGGATTTGGGCACTCAAAAACCAAAACCGCTTACATAACCAGTCAAAAGCCTACATCTAAGTTCTCTAATAGTAGTTCCTGTATGGGACTCATGTCAACATACAGGAACTACTATTAGAGAACTCACAAAGAATATAAATAATTGCCCAATTTATGGTTGTTCTGTGCCATGTAAATTAGGAACTGGAAACAGTTTGGGGATCACAATGTTTGATGATGAACCCCAGCAGACCCGAACCCTTATCTACTTCCTTAACTTTTATTATACAAGGGAATTTATGTAACCTAAGGTTACAGAGAATATTAACCAAAAGAACTTGTACCACACAGGTCACTCCATTCAGTGCATTCTTCAATGAATCAGTTGAAAGCAGATTCCCTGTGTGAAAAATAGAAGAGATTTATACTTTCTATGTATACCTATATGAAAATAAAACCAAATATAGTCTTGCCAACCTTGATGCCAAAAGACATTGTTAGCCCAAGACTTGTATAGAGATGGCCTCCCAGATCTGGCAATAAAGAAAAGAAGCATTTTTAATTATATCTATATCTGAAACTGAAAGATATTCAGAGTTAATACCATTTAGTTTGAGATGATCAAGCTATGGAACCTGCAGAGAAAACAGGACAAATAATCCTCCAAATACATGGTTGAAGGACCTTCACATATACTCGTGAACAAAATATAGATTTGCATGTCTTATTTATTATATCCAGAATGATAAGCTGCCACTGGACTAACATGGATGAACATCACATGAAAGGTACTATACAACCTATGTCCTACATTTAAAAATGAAGTCCACATCTCTGTTCCATTATTACAAAACACACAAGACTATAGATAGAAATGGTGAAAGTGGGATGGCATAAGTAGTCAAATCTTTCAAATGAAAAGACAATCCTTATAATAAATCCAGGAACTTGCACGTCAAAAGACTTAATTCTAGCCAATTGAAAGGATCTTCTGATCAATCCAGAGATCATTTGGAAAGGAAAAAATAAGCCTATCCATTAAAGACTTAGAATTCATGTAGCATATCCTTACAAGATTGTGTTCGTTAGGAAGTAGTTCAAATAGATTTGGTCCTTCTGTATGGAGAAAAGATGTGTCAGCATATCCTTACAATTGGAGACTTAGAATTCATGCAGCAGACCCTACTTTCTGGCCTCAAGGCTTGTTATGATGATGATGATGATGATAACTCATAATGTACAGATTTCATAATGTATAATTTCCCTATACCTTTCTAATATGTGCTTTCTTTCCTTTCTAGAAAGAAAATCAAGGAAAGTAGGAAACTGCCACATGCCTCCCATATTTTTTAAACTCTCTTGTAGAATTGTATATGTATTTTAGGTGTTGAAATTAAACCCAAAATCATGAAAGATGCCCCCTCAAAATAGTTCAAACTTCAAAAACATAAGTATGCTCTTATTTGGATGCAAAGGAATATATCAAGTGGTATTCCTTCTACCAGAAAGACATGCTATGTAAATCAAATAGCTCTAAAAAATTCATACAGACAATTTAGTCCTAGTTTGGTATCTTTTGACAAATTTACTTTCCAAAGAAGACTGTTGAAACTAAACATAACATATTGCGGCTGCACTAGCCTTACCGGCTCAGGCTAGATACATTTAGACCACGCATCACAGCTTCTCTGCATACATGAGAACCAACAAACCCACTTCCACCTAAAACAAGTAACTGAATCAACAACAAATAAAAATTAATATATTCTAAAAAGTATTGTTACAAGCATAAGTAAAATAAGAAGTAAGCAGCTCTAGTCCATTGATCAAACAGATCACCTTGTCTGTTGGAGGTGGTGGGACTTCGACTGTCTCTGCTTCCTCCACTTTAATATGTTCTTCCATCTTGCTAGGATCTGTTGACAGTAACCTCCCATTTCTAGACATGGTCACTATTCTGCATCACAAGTAGCAAAAAAATTAATTAAATTAAGACAAAAAAATCAAGTTCCATGTATACAGAGGTGGAACTCAAACCTTTCTCTGGAAGGGAAACCATAATCCACTAATTAAGAAAATTGGGAAAATCAAATACGTGTGTGATGGAGAAAATAGGAGCAACATACATTTTGAGCATGAAATATCAGCAACGGATTCTAGCCTCTAATACTAAGGGTTTTTTTTTACATAAACTTGCTATATCCATGACCAGAAGGTACTATAAACATATGAGAATGAAATGTTCCACTTAATATCCATGTAAAAATGAAAAGAGTCGCTGTCCTCCCTTATATCTAATGGCTTGTAGTCATGAAATGAACAAGAGTAAGTCTTCCTTTTTCTATCGGGCTGCGCATGTCAGTGAATGCCTGTCTTCACAAACTACCTTCAACTTTTCACTCCATTTACACACAGAAAGACTTTTCCTTTTTTGGCTATTTTGAAACACAAAGACATTGATTGACTACCACTTGCCTTGAACTGGAGGAAGATTGCTACACCCTAACTTATTATCAAGTCCCAGGCTATTTGTTTCAAGAACAAAATACCCAGATGCTTCCACGTAGATTCGTACTTTAAAATACAGGATCAAAAGCTATTTTTAACATATAAATTCTTATCTATTCCAACCAAAGAAATGGAAACATATGTTAAACCTTTCTTGTAAGGGACAAATTTATTCTTTCGTGACTTTAGTGGCCAAGCAATAAAATCATGATTAAAATCTAGGCCATTGAGTTTAAGGCCACTTGGTTGGATTTGTTTAGCAATAAATAATGAAAACAAACTTGATCAACGCAAAGCTACTTCAAGATTTAGCTTAACATGGAAATCTCTATAGGTACACAATAAATAAGGAAAATAAACAATGAGATTTTAGGAACTGGATGAAGAACATCAGCTTCCATTTCAAACAAATTTCTCACCTACAAACTTCTTCTGTCTTCAAATCTCTTGGCTATAAAAATCTTAATCCTTTGAGGAAAAAATTAAATGCACATGATCATATGTAATGTCTGTAACTAGGATTTTCCAACTGAAACGAAAATGAAGGACAAGTGACATTAATTCTTACCAGTGCATTAAATGTACAAATAACATTAACTTTCCAATTATTTTGTTTTCCTTCCAACCAAACACAGCAAGGGTTTTATAGACACACTTGCCTCTGGATTACACAATTGAATAAGCTATTCTGGATACTTATTCAGCTACAAGAAACAATGACTCACTCCCCCCTGAACCAAGAGTAAACACCTTACAATATGAAGCATAGTTTCACACACCAAAACACAAACTTGACGCCCATTTCAATCCAAATCATCACTCCGCGAAGCACCCATTTCAGAAACAATCACTAAAAGCATATAACACGAACTAAATCATGAATGTCAGAAACACAAAATCAACGAATACAAGGAAACAAGAAATTGACAAAATTTGCGGTTTGTCATTCGAAAAATCACACACGAAAACGAAAAAAGAACGCTTTGGAGCGCTTACTTGAGACGGGAGAAGGTCAAGTGCGATTGCAGCAAACGCGAAGCGATCGTCCTCGCCATAATGCCCGCGTCTCCTCTGGATTTTGGGTTTTCTGGGTTCTGTGAGACGAGACTCGTGAAAGTTAGAAAGAGAATCGAATCAAACCCCAATCGCGGGTTTCCTCTTACTATAAATATTCTTCCGCAAAATTATTAATTATTTTTTATTTTTTATTAATTATAAATGTAATTTATTTATTAAGTTCCAAGGTTTCAAACCGGTCCACTGCCGCCGCCAGAAGTCAGAGCCCCGGCCCGCCGACATTGAATCTTAAAGAAATCGACCATCTTAGCTGTCAGTTGCAGAGAGAGAATTGAAACCCTAACCTCGTGAGGAGTCGTTTATCTGCCAGCTTCGGAATTTATTTGTTAGTTGGGTCTCCACCAAGCTCTTTGCGTCCCTCAACAATGGCACACTCGTCTCCCTGTTTCTACGCAAACACATCTTCGAGCATCTGCTGCGCCAAAGGTAACTTCCGACCCCTTTGCTGCGCCAAAGCTCTTTGCTTCTTTGTTCTGTTCTGTTCTGTTCGCTGGGAGTGAAATTTGTTACCTTATGTTTGAGGATCTGAAGCTGCTTGATTTTGGAAAAGAATAAAAGGTTTTTGTTAATTCCAAAATTATTGACATACGAAAAGATTATGTGAAGATAGTTTGGTTTTCAGTTTTGCAAATTGTAGACATGAAGGAAACAAAAATATGGTGAGCATAGACAAAGGGTTCTGTTTTCTGGGTTGAGTGTAATAAATACAAGAATGGGGCAGTAAAAAGGAAGAAAGAATATTATGATCCCTTATTGAGAGATTAGTATGGCAAGGGAAAAGGGTGCATATTTCTTTTATTGAACAGTTTGAACTCCCCAGAAAATTTAAGTAAGATCTCGTTAATTGAGGTAACATTTTGGAGAATTTTGGCATTGTTGTTCTGGAGGAAAGAAAAGGTTTGTAAAAAGAGCGTGGATCGCCGAGTGTTTTGTAACTTCTTCTTGGTTATTTTGTCCTAATTGTGGTAACTTACTTGGTTTTGTGGTACAGAGAGGGTAGGCTTAATTGGTTTATTTTTTTGAGTTGTGGTATATTTTATAGTTGTAATTAGGTTAAAATTAGTTGGATTGATACTTGGGATGCCCTCCCTTGCCGGGCTCGCCGCTCGGTCCTACGATTTTCTCCTTTGCCGGGCTCGCCGCTCGGTCCTACGATTTTCGACAGAAAAGATAAATCTAAGTCTGATTCACAATGACTATGCAGGGAGTGGATTTGAACCTTAGTTGGATTGATACTTTGCTATTATGGAAGTTAGTTTGTTTTATACACCATCAATTGATCACATCCATCAATTGAAGAAGATATAACTCATGGATACTAGGTGAAGGCCCTAATTACCTGCCCTCTCCAGATCTTCTTAAAACTTCAGTCTACTTTTGTTTCCTGTAGCTTACTGAAAAGAGTTTCCAAAAATCTGCTTTACGTTAGTTCACCAGTTAATCTCAAGTTCGTAATTTATCATCTGGTAGGAGTGCGCATCAAGTATGCTACATCAAATTGTTAATTTTATAGTAGAGGGCGGTCTCTCATCGCCTGTTATATACCCTACTGCTCTAGTTTACATATGCTTGAACTACCATTTTCATCTTCAGGTAAAGAGCAAAGTCCTAGTTTTAAATTGAAGACAAAACCAATCTATCAGAAGGTTTCGCCTGGTTATAGAGCCAGAGCAGCAGTAAATGCTGGTTTTAGCACGACTGAAATTCCTCGTCAGTGGTACAATCTAATAGCAGACCTTCCAATTAAACCTCCTCCGCCTTTGCATCCAAAGACTTTTGCACCAGTAAAACCAGAGGATCTGTCCCCTCTATTTCCTGATGAGTTGATTAAGCAGGAGGCAAGCAATGAGCAGTTCATCGATATCCCAGAAGAGGTTCTTGATGTTTATCGGATTTGGCGCCCAACCCCCTTGATCAGGTTTGTTCTGTTGGGAGGTGATATTATTTGCTTGCACCATGGCAGGAAGAATCTAATATTTTTTGTTCAACTTCAGAGCCAAGAGGCTGGAGAAGCTGCTTGATACACCTGCTAGAATCTATTACAAGTATGAAGGCGGAAGCCCAGCTGGGTCACACAAACCTAATACTGCAGTCCCGCAGGTCTGGTACAATGCACAAGAAGGCGTAAAGAATGTCGTGACAGAAACTGGAGCTGGTCAATGGGGGAGTGCACTGGCCTTTGCCTGCAGCCTATTTGGTCTAAACTGTGAGGTAAGATGTTGAGTAGTTTATCCTCGTGACATTGTTATAATCAGTTCTGCTCTGATGTATTTAAGCATTTAATTTTAATTGTTATCGGATGAGCTGTGTAATTCTGCTCTACGCACCTATTTGAAGTATTTCCACTACCCATCTCATCTCTTTTTCTTTGAACAGGTGTGGCAGGTCCGTGCATCTTTTGACCAGAAGCCTTACCGTAAACTTATGATGCAAACTTGGGGTGCTAAGGTGCATCCTTCTCCTTCCACTATTACTGAGGCTGGTCGGAGAATCCTTCAAATGGACCAGGGAAGTCCAGGCAGTTTAGGAATAGCAATTTCAGAAGCCGTGGAAGTTGCAGCTATGAATGCTGATACCAAGTATTGTCTGGGGAGCGTTCTCAACCACGTGTTGCTGCATCAGACTGTTATAGGTGAGGAATGCATAAAGCAGATGGAGGCCATTGGCGAGACCCCAGATGTGATCATCGGTTGTACAGGGGGCGGGTCCAATTTTGCAGGGCTTAGTTTTCCATTTATTCGTGAGAAGCTCAAAGGAAAAATCAACCCGAATATTGTAGCTGTTGAACCTACAGCATGTCCATCTCTAACAAAAGGCATTTATGCGTATGATTATGGCGATACAGCAGGGATGACCCCGTTGATGAAGATGCACACGCTAGGGCATGACTTTATACCAGACCCTATCCATGCTGGTAAAATATTTGTCTTGCTGGCTGCTACTTTTACTTACTTATTGGCCTCTTGATTTAAGTATGCATTATATATATTACAGGGGGTTTGCGCTACCATGGCATGGCACCGTTGATTTCACACGTCTATGAACTTGGCTTCATGGAAGCCCTTGCAATCCCTCAGACAGAATGCTTTCAAGGTATATATATATATATATATATATATATATATATTCATCCTCTGCCTCTCTCTCCTTCTCTCCTGATGCCTAAGATACTTTGCTGATAGCGGTTGCATCATATTGTTCAAGATTTTAACTTTGCATTGTTGCAGGAGCCATACAGTTCGCAAGGTCTGAAGGGCTGATACCCGCACCAGAACCGACTCATGCCATAGCCGCCACCATTAGGGAAGCTCTCCACTGTAAAGAAACCGGGGAATCAAAAGTCATTCTGATGGCAATGTGTGGACACGGTCATTTTGACCTGCCAGCCTATGAGAAATATTTGAACGGGAGTATGGTTGATTTGGACTTTGACGAGGAAAAGATACAGAAATCATTGGCCGATATTCCTCAGCTGGCTAACGCTTAGGAATCAAGTGTCGGCTAATGCTTCTCCATTACAAGGTATGTTCTAGCTAGCTTAATTAGAAGCCAACGCAGAAATATATGCTCGAATAATGCTTGCTTTTGGAATCAATCTTGTTGTTGTTGAGTTGAATTAGATGCAAGAATCTTGTTCTTGTTGTTGTTGTTGTTGATGTTGATGTTCTCAATTATATATATATATATATATATATAGAACTTCTTCCTGGCATATGCAGCTATCAAATCTGTTCTTCTTCTCCTGGACATCTTCTTGAGTTGAATTAATGCTCTCAATTATCACTTTTTCTTATTCCAAGATCATGTAAAACCAGGAGAACCTATTTAGTGAATTGATTTGAATATTGTTATCAATAAATGATCTTAACTTTTCTTTTTACCTCTAAATGAAAAAAATATATATATTTATTAAAGCTCATTTTACGATGATTTCTTTTTACCTCTAGATAAACCTATTTAGGTTTGAAGTAATTGCAAAAAGCACTCCTCATGTTTTAGAAATAAAAATAACCTCTCTTCTTGTTAAATAGAGAGGGGAAATGACCATTTCATTTTCATTCTCTCTTCTCTTTTCTCTCATTTAATAAAAGATAACTGAAATAAAAAATAAAAAAAAGGGAAAAATGATTTACCCACTGGGTTCATCCTCGACGTCGGTGATGAATGTGAACCTAAATTGATTTATCGGCAATGTTGGCAATGAACTCAATGGATTTCGTGCCAATGTGCCATGTATCTAGATGGGTTTGAACCCTTTGAAACAAAGGGAAAGAGAGATAAGAAGAATGACCTTTTGCTAGACAAGAGTAGAGGTGATCGGTGGGGACAAATATAGTGGCAGTCATGGCCCAGGTGGTGGCAAGAGTAAAGGCAATTCAGTCACAAGAGAAGAAAGCAAGAGAGCAGGTGTAAGTTCAGTCGTGAGAGAAAAGTTGAGAGAGAGAGAAAAAAAAAGAGAGAAATTTTTTAAATATAAGAATATTTTAATTCTTTATAAGTATTTAATTAAATTAACTAACGATACCATAAAATTGTAACACAACTTTAAACTTAATACATCATGTAATATTCTACCTCAATACAACATGTAATTAATTATCCTTTTGTTATCTTTGCTCCATTTGCCAACTCTGATGCTAACGTGGACAGTCCGATTAGAAAGTGACAGCAAAATCATGAAATAAGAATTGATTATAGAAAGCGTACAAACAAAGTAATTAAGCACCAAAATTTGTAGCTTCCGACCAATTCATGACTTTTTTAAGATTTAAGGATAATCGAATATGTCCTTAAGATCAAAACAACTTACACATCATCTCCTCCCTCCATAGACAGCTCTTTGATGTTACAAATAAATAATTGAATAATTAATCCAAACCCAATATCATTGTTCTAAACAAATATATATATAATATCATGCATGCATGCGTCTTATAAAGATCTGTAATTAAACAAATATTATATATTGTTATATTATTACTGTCCCAATTCAATATTATTGAATAAGTTAATTTGAAGTAATTAATACCAGTGTTTCTGCGCAGATGGCCATTTGCATTACTTCAAGGATTTTGGCGTAAAAAAAAGTCATATTAGATCATTATGGTAGATGAATAAGCAAATTAACATTCCACCCAAAATCCGTGTTCATTCAGGGGACATACACCTTTAGTTTTTAATTTGGATTATATATATATATATGAGCATGCCAGCTCTCTCTATCCACTGATGCTAGCTCCCCCATCTCCCTCCATCTCTCTTTCATGGAGCTTTCCATTGCAGCAGGCAAAGAGCAGCAGACAATGCAGAAAACTTGCAAGATAATCACAATATTAGTAGTAGTTTTAACAGTGCTCCTCTTCACCACTATCCCCAATATTAGTAGTAGTTTTAACAGTGCTCTTCTTCACCACTATCCCTCTCTGTTACCCTCTTCTTCTTCTTCTTCATGAACGATATAATTCATTAGAAATGGAAACAAGTAGTGATGATGATGATGATGACAAGCACTGCGATATATTCAGGGGGGAATGGGTGCCAAACCCAGATGCACCATACTACACAGAAGCAACATGCTGGGCCATCCATGAGCATCAGAACTGCTGCATCAAGTGTGGAAGGCCCATAGTTCTGAAAGGTGCAAGGCGTAGCGAGGCGCAAAGAATCCTGGAGCCTGAGACGCGAGGCGCACGAGACGAGGCGCGCCTTTGCGAAGCGAGGCGCACCTTTTAAAAAAAAACTCAAAATCTTGTAAAATCATAAAAAAATTATCAAATTATCAATAATAACACATGCATATCATTAATGTTTCATTATCTTCAAATTCTAAACTAACAATATAAAAATTAATTCATTCATCATGCAATTTTTAAACTAGAAACATCATCAAAGTTCAAACTTAAAGTCTCAAACTCAAACAAGTACCAATCATCGTGTAAAGTTCTAAACAAACATATAAACACTACAAGTCCACAATCAATAAAGAAGTTTTAATCATCATCATCATCATACCCTTCACCAAATTAAAAATCATCATCTTACGGTGCCATATTTTGCTCATCCCTGATTTCCTGTTATTTTTCTTCTTTTGCATGTACTCTCCAATCTCTTGTTTTATTGGAGGACATTTTGGAATAGCTTTAGTATTCTCCACAATCAATAAACACTACAAGTCCATAATCAAGAAAATGATTTCATTTTGAAAAATGCTATTTTTCTAGGTCTGGAAGATTAGCGCATTTTTTCTAAGTCTGGAAGATTAGGGCATTATAAGGAGACATATAAGAAAATGTTTTCATTTTGAAAAACTATCTCCCGATATTCTGATAATTAATATTCATTGTTGTTAAAATGATTTTTAATGAATTTTTCAAGAAATAATAGGTACGTATTTTGGGATGGTAAAATCGCTAAATTCTGAGTTGTACTAAAATCAAAATTTTATTTTCTTATTGTTATGGATTTTGATTTTTTAGATATTTTTATTGAATCCAAATGGAGGATACTTTCTTATTTACATTTATGTATTAAAGTAAATGAAAGGTAAAATATAAATAAAAAAAAATGTAGACATTTACTTAAAGTAAAGAAATGTAAATAAGTAGTGATGTATACATGCTGAAACTGAGAATAGGGGATGCTGGAGAGGAGAGGAAGAAAGAATGCAGCAGGATGCAGGCGTGGGTTTCATGAGGCGCGCTTAGGCACGCCTCAGTGCCTTAGCGCCTCACCTTACAAGGCGAGCGCCTTGCAGAAGCCACCTCGCCTCAACCCAAGCAAGGCGCCAAATTGGCGCCTTAAGGCGCCTTGCGCCTAGGCGCGCCTTTAATAACTATGGGAAGGCCAGATTTAGGGTTTATCAAATGGAGTTGGAACCCAGACCATGATGGCTGTGAGCTTCCTGTTTTCAACCCATTTCAGTTTCTGGGGATTGTTAGAGGCAAGTCCATGGCCTTTGTTGGCGATTCTGTGTCCAGAAATCATATGCAATCCTTGCTTTGTCTAGGGTAAGCCCTCCCCCCCTTCTCTTTGAAAAATTTATGAACAGAATTTTTGTGTAAATTTCAAAATGCCACATAAATAAGATGGTAGTTATATTTTCGTAAAAATGAGATATTATAATCGCCATTTTGTTAAAAATGATGTTGGTGAAATGTAATCAATATGAGTTAAAAGGTGAATTGCGCTTTATAAGCATTAGCTGTATATACTTAATTTTTTTTTCACTAGAATTCTTTTCAAAACAAAATTTTAATCACTCTTTTGAGCCAATAAAACTGTGTGTCGCGTGTGATGCAACTACACTAAGTCGAGTCAAAGGTGACTTATGGCTTCCAAACAAAGGTTTCACTTTTATTAATAGAATCAAGATCAAGATCAAAGAGGAGTAGTGATTATCATCATTGTGTTTGTTTAGTTTGAATTTCTTTCTTCTCTTTCGCTTTAATTTTCTAGCACGCTCAGGTGGAAAATCCCGTGGATATTTCATCCACCGGCGACGAGAACTTCAAACGTTGGAAATACAAATCCTACTACTTCACAGTTGCAGCCTTCTGGACGCCATTTCTGGTGAGAGCCGAAACTGCAGACTCCGATGGCCCAACTCACACCGGCCTCTTCACCCTCTACCTCGACGAGCTCGACGAGAAATGGACGACCCAGATCGGGGACTTCGACTACGTCATCCTCTCCGCCGGCCACTGGCTCTCCCGGCCGGCCATGTACTACGTGGGCCTCCCCCTCGTCGGCTGCCGGTTCTGCCAGATGGCCGGCGTCACTGACCTGCCGGCGTGTTATGGCTACAGAAGGGCGTTCCGAACAGCTTTTAAGGCCATCAATGGATTGGAGAACTTTGAGGGGATCGTCTTCCTTAGAACTTTTGCACCATCCCACTCTGAAGGGGGTTATGGAACCAAGGCGGTATATATTGGTACAAATTTTTATATAAAAGCTAGTAATATCAAAATCATATTATAATAACATGCATAGCAAACCCTAAATCGGCCCACCTAGTAGCATCAACCAAGTGAATTTACTCATTTACCCCTACCTTTTCAATTAGCTATCGTAGTTGATGCTACTGGTTCGGCAGACCTAAAGAAATTTCTCTATTTTACAAGGATAGAGGAAAAGGATTATATTTGTACATAATTTTTTTTACTGCAAAGACCTTACTTTTGCAAATCGAATTATCATGGCTTTCTAGTCACAAAAGAACAAATTTATGGTTGTTTCTGGGTCTCAGCCTAGAATCTAATATGTGTGTAATTATACAAGACACAATATTTTTGCATATTTTTCTTGACAGGTGGGAATTGTGTGAGAACAAGGCCTTTTGGGAGAAATGAGACCCAGTTGGAGGGAGACAATTTGGAGCTTTACACGGTCCAAAATGGAGGAATTTAGGGCTGCTGAAGCAGAAGGGAGGAAGAGAGGGTTAAAGTATAGGTTGCTTGAAGTAACAAGGGCTATGGTGCTGAGACCAGATGGTCATCCCAACTGTTGTTAGAATTTTACGATTCACGATTTGAATCGTACGATTCGACTCGATTCATATAGAAAATGATTCGAATTTATAGGGTGAATCTAAAATTCATTAGAATCGTACGATTCACGATTCGAATCGTACGATTCGATTCGATTCATGTAAAAATCGAGTCGAATTTATAGAGTGAATCGAAAATTCTTTAGAATCAACTATAAATTGGATGAATCAACCGTGAATCACATGAATAGCATGATTCGTCCGATTCATCCAATGTGTGCAACTTCGTCTGCATATGCGCTTTAATCAAATATTTGTTCGATTTGGCTATCTTTGAAAACAAAAAGATGATGAAAATGATGAAGATGATGCTGCTCTTGAACTTGAAGATGGAGATGATTGATAACTAGTGAAGATTATGAACAATAGAGTTTATTAATAACCTTATAATTGTAGGGTTTTTTTTTTTCCCTAGCTTGTTATTTTGAAAGTGGTTTGGTTTGGCGCAATTTGAATTTAAAGGCAACATGAATATACTTTTACCTTTTGGTATAATTTTAAACTTAACAAATATATTTAGAAGTTTATTTATCTATTTATATTTAAAAGAATTGATCATAGTGGGCACATTATTTATTTTTTATGGATATATATTATGTATAGTTGAAATTGAGAATGTGTACCGAATCTTACGATTCGATTCGATTCGATTCTCGATTCATAAAATAAGAATTTTGATTCTCAATTCGAATCTCGATTTAACAACTATGATTCCAGTAGATATGGGCATTGTCCACAAGAGAAAGTGACTTTGTACAATGATTGTGTGCATTGGTGCTTGCCTGGCCCTATTGACACTTGGAGTGATTTCTTGATAGAGATGTTGAAGAGGGAGAAGAAAAGAAACTTATAATATATAACACTATCATGGAAGCCTAAATTCATGATCTCAACAAGCTTAGCATTGTGGACGGAGTAAAAAAAAAAATTAAATAGAATCTATTATAACATCTGAATCTGTTACCATCAGTTAGATGATATGTTCTTGGGGTTGTTGTGGCCTCATAACATGGAGCAGAAGCTCGTTCCATAAATCAACGGGGCCTGGCAGGCACCAGTGGAGGCAATCAGCAATGGCCTGCCTCTTCTCAGGCGGGTGGCCGTAATGGCTTGGATGGCCATCTGGCCTCATCCCCATGGCTTCTGTAACGTCCAGCAACCCAAGCTTCAGATTCAATCCCCTTGCTCTCCCCAATTCTCTTTCTGCTGCTCTGAACTCATCCACCTCAGTCAAGTAAAACTCCAAAACGTGAGCTTCCAATTCTTCTTCTTCCTTTGCATATGGCCTTGTCCTTGAACAATTCCCCCCCTTCGCCCAATCCTCAATCCCGAAATGCGTCGGTGATATCGTCCTCAAAAGCAGCAAGCCCTTGAAGTTTGGGGCCCTTCTCAGAATGGCCCTAAAGGCAGTTCTCAAGGCCATTCTGTAGCCATAGAACCTCGTGAGATCTGTGAAGTTCTCGTTTTGGCAATTGTGGCACCCAACAACCTCGCCCTTCTGGTAGTATATCAATGGCCTAGAGAACCAGTGGCCAGCTGACATGATCACATAGTCGAATTTCGCAATGTTAGATGCCCATTTCTCATCGACTTCATCCAAGTAGAGGTTCAGTAGATACTTGATCATGGGGGGAGAAGTAGCATTGCCGCCATTGCTTTTGCTTTTGTACTCCGAAAACCTCACCAAATTAGTCGACCATATGAGCGCTAGCGTGAAGTTGTAGTCGGCATAGACCCAGTGCTCGAATTCATCTCCCTCATTTGTGGCTTCTACGGGGCTGGCCACCTGCTGATCAATACATATATAAACAAGCAATATGGCATGTGAATTGATGAGAAGATACATAAGCAACACTAGCCAGCCAATGAGATGAGATAATGAACACTTAACACTGGCCAAGAGGCACCTGAGAGACTCGAGCTGATTTCTCCCCACCGAGTCCCCAATAAAGGCCATGGACTTGCCTCTAACAAGCTCCAAGAACTCGGCTGCGTCGAAGAGGGGGAGCTCGCATTCATCTGGCTTCCATCTCCACTTCATGAACTCGGTGTCTGGCCTCCCGAATTTCAGGCAGTTTTGGCGATCATCTATCCGGCATCTAGTCGAATTTGGGTAATAATATGGCCCCTCAGCATACGGAACCCACTTTCCTTTGAATATATTGCATTTAGAACCATTAATCGCAGTACCAGTAGTAGCTTTCCCAGCTGGAGACTCTAGTGGTGATGAAGACGGATCTTTTCTTGAGCCAATTGACGATGATGAATTAATCTTAGAAGACTGCACTGGAAATGGCGCCCTGTAACGAAGATAGAGGATGATGGAGAGAAGACCTAAGCTTAGCATTATTAGGATCACCGATCTCAAGCTGCTGATCAGAGGTTTCATTTTCACTCTGCGAGGCTTCAACATATCAACCTTCATTCACAGTACAGTTACCGTAGCCATGCATAAAAGAATCAACTTCAATATTAATTAATTAATGAGAAGGAAAGTACTTAAATTTTAGGTTCACTAGCTAGAAACACACAATTCCGAGCTGATTAAAGCCAATAATACCCAGAAATTAAAGCCAATATATATGCTCATTCATAAACTGAAGGAGTAGTAGTGTTCAGCAACCCTGCTGGCTCTATACTTTAATTCTAATAACTTCAGAATTTGATCTTCAGTTGTTTGTAACGTACATATACTAGCATTCTAACAGCTTAACTTAATACATCATATAATGCTGATTTGTGTAACAGCCATTCAACGTTAATTTCTTTAAGAATATTAATTAAGTAGTTAAGTGGGTTGAAATGGAAAAGGATCATCAGTTGTTCCTCTGTTTTGGGATTGTATTAAGATAATTTCACCCTTTTTCAAGGAAAATAAATGCCTCCAAAAGAATTGAAAGGATTAGGCTTCATGAAGAAGAAGGTCTAGCTTGGCAACCGCAAAATCCAACAAGGGGGTATAAGACACATATGCCCTTTCTTTAATTTGTCTCTTAGTATCAAATCCCATAATGGAAAACACATAGAGTTAAGAGCGAGGATATACTACTAACTATATAGGAACAGAGCGAGGATGGCAGGAAAAAAGAAAGCAATACTAAGCGTATGATCATTCTCAATTCGAGCTAGCTAGCTAGCTGGGTCGTGAAGAAAAAGATCGATACATTTGGATATCCTTTGAAAGCTAGACTGAGAATTCAAGGTGATGAATCGGACGAGATCAATAAGATTGGTTGTAACTCATAGAGGATATGAAGGAAAAACAGGCTCGGGTTAATAAAAAAAAAAAAGACGATTTTGTTGTTGCTGTCAGGAAAAAATTGGTTATTTAAAGATAGTTGATCAAAAAAAGCAAATTGCTCGAATGTGGAATTGGTTTACAGGGCCATGCCATGGCTCAAAATTTACTCACTGACAAGGTTAACATATGTTTATATTCAGAAAGGCAGGTAAATGATAGTCCCTTGAAATGTTTTGCCAATTAAGCCGAGTATTTAGTGATTAGTGATGACAATTAACAACTAACTTAAGACAATAACACATTAGCACAAATGATGGTCCAGTCAATTAAACCAAATTAATGAGGAGATTAATGCCTGATCAAGGAAGGCAAAAAACAAAGCTACATATTTTAATTCCCCAAGTTTCTATACATGTTGCTTCTTCAACACAACACAAAGCCATTTGTGGCCAACCAATGCTATTGGCAGCTGCTTTGCTCGATCAGAATTAACTTGGAATAGTTCATACTTTTCATTGAAATTAACATTTTAAAAAGGTCCCTAATTAATTCCCCTCAACTGGAATCATAATCTTCAGTCTTCAAAATTTGAAACAAAAGCTCATTCCATATGTCAATGGCTCCTGGCAAGCACCAGTGTAAACAATCAGAGTACAGCATAAACCTCACTTCTGCAGCATGCCCATAATGGTTTGGATGAGCATCTGCTCTTGGCCTCATCATCTCTGTTATATCGAGCAACTTGAACTTCATTCCCCTCTTCTTCCCCACCCTTTGTGCTGCCCAAAACTCCTCCATTTGAATCAAATAGAAGGTGAAAAGATCCCACTCCATCTTCATTTCTTGCTCCATCATTGGCTTAATCCTCACACAGTTCCCTCCATCGTCTGATTCCTCGGCCTCAAAATGTGATGGTGTGATTGTCCTCATGATCACTGTTGATCCCTTAAACTTGTCATGATCAAGGAACAGATTGAATGCTGTTTTGTAGGCCTTCCTGTAGCCATAGTACTTTCCGAGATCTCTGGTGTTGTCCCTAGAGCACATGCTGCAACCGACAACCTTGCGATTTTCATAGTAAACCAGCGGCCTGGTGAACCAATGCCCTGTTGAGATGATCACATAGTCAAATTGTTGTATATGAGATGCCCAAGCCTGATCAACCTCATCCAAGTAGAGCTGCACAGTGCTCATGGAGATCATCGAATTGACGCCGAGCGTTTTGACCAGATGGGTGGTCAGTAAAAGCCCTAATGTGAAGTTGTAATCCTTGTAGAACCACCTTCTGAATCTTGGGTGCTTGTTGTCTGTTAAATCTGTATGATGGGCAGCCTGATAGACATAATCAGTGGATGATTAGCAAATATCTCGGGAATGAACACAAGAAAATGGTACATTTTTTGGGTATTTACTCACACTACTCAACATGCATCCCAGTGACTGCATTTGGTTTCTTGCCACTGAATCGCCAAGAAAGGCCATGGATTTCCCTCTTACAAACTCCAGGAACTGCACGGCGTCGAAGATGGGTATCTCACAATCATCTGGCTTCCACCTCAACTTCATGAAATCGGTGTCTGGCCTTCCAAACTTCATGCAATTTTGATTATCCTCAATGACACACCCACTGTTGTTTGTGTAGTAAGGTGCTTGGGGAAATGGCACCCATCTCCCCTTAAACAAGTTACAGTTTTTCCCCAGGCTCATCCCATTAATCGAGCCGTTGTGATTAAACCGGTGGTGCAGGATTGATGAGGATGATCCTTTCCTGGGGACTGGCACATCGACATTAATCTCCCTAGAGCGCCACAAGAAAGGCAGATTGTCGCGCATATAATCTAGAGACAGTATAGTGACAAGAACTAGGCTGAGGATCAGTAGGATGGCATTTTTGTAGCGGTTGAAGGATGAGTTATACCCACTTGGAAACTTCATTTGAGGACAATGCGAGAAGAAAATGTTCATTGGGGGTACATATTCATTCTCTGTGAGGAACAGTAGAGTGGAAAGCCATGGATGCTAATTAATGTTGCTGATCTGTGTTTGAAAGAATATAGTTCTATAACCCCCACATTTAATTGTAATAATTTCACATTTTTCACTTAACTTAGCTGATCTGATCACCCGTTAAAAATGTAATTCCAGCATTGATTATAGATCTGTGAATTGAATTTGGTTTCCTTAATCCTCACTTGTGGATTAATTAACACTAACTTGGGCTGATTTAATTCATTGCATTCGATGAGATTAAAGACATATCTCATCTATTGAAAAAAAACAAAAGGCATAGCATTGCTGATCTGTGACAATTCTTCTGTCAAATCTCTGATATATGATTTTGTGAATAACATTTTAATTTATCCTCTCCTTAATGGTTAAAAGTAATAACAAAGAACAGTTCATGTTCTTCTTCTCTTTTTACTTGTTTTCTTGCTTAGAATCTCGTTTTCTTTTTTGAGTAATTTTCTTAGTTAGGATCTCAACCCGTCTCTTATAGTTGAAGTATCTGCTTCATCATCAATCTTACAATCAAATGTGATTTCATTAATGTTGAGTCCAAGAAAGTGGGCCCAAGCCCAAATAAAGAAGCCTAAAAAACTATTAGAAGAAGAAATTTACGGAAACAAATTACAAGTGCATAAAATTCTCAAATGATCGAGAGAGTCAAGAGTCATTAGTCGAGTAACTAAAACCGAATAACTAAAACCAATAGACAACCAAGTGATCTCAATCGAGAGCCTCTCTTGAGGCCTTTGAGAGTCTTTCTCGAGAATGCACACGTTATTCGGTCACTAATACTCGAAAGATTCTTGTAGGCTACTCAAATTCGGAAGCCTCTCTCCTAATCACATGAGAGACCCTTCCGAGAGACTACAAATCTTGAGAAATATGATCTTCAAACACTATTGACATGAGACCGTAAAGAACATAGTCAGTCTTACCTCTAATATTCTCGAATACAAATCCAAAAAAGAGCACGAAATGCCTACGGATTGTGGCTCTCCCTTCACCTGTCAATTTCCTTCCCCCTATAAATATGAAACTCCTCATCTAACAAATGTACACTTACAACTTTGCTCAGACTATAACTCTACTTTCTCTACATTATACACTTTTTTCATTCAGAGACTAACTTAAGTATCGGAGGGCCCACACAAGAAGTCACTTGAGCCCTTAACTGATTTCTTCCTTGCAGTTCACTTGTAGACTCTGATTGAGACACTCTCCCCTACAAAGAAATTTATTGTTGTATTTGAACAACAACAACTAATAAACAGAAAATAAATAAAAAAACTCTTTATTTTTTTCTTTAACTTGTAATTTTTGTAAAAGTTAATTTACTTATCATGGACAAGCAAGGAAAACAAAAAAGAAAGTTAATTTATCACATTAATTATTAGGGGATTCACCAGTCGTTCTTATGAATTTAGTTTCTTCAGCTGCTCACCATTTGCTTTTAGTTTCCTAATCACAGAGGTTGAAGATGCTCCATTAAAGGGGGCTCTAAGGGATTCACCATTTGCTTTTAATGTTTATCAATGTGAACAGATAAAATTATTTTGTTTCCTGCCTTTTCTTCCCCTTTTACAGATCTTGGTCCAAAATAATACATCGTTAGTTATTAACCAAGTTGAGCCATTCCATAATCCTTCAGAAGATCATCAAGCTATTGGGAAACAGAAAATTTTCTGTTTTCAAGATCAACAGAAGCTACAATCAATCTAAAATCCAAATCAGGAGGAAGCAAGAAAAGGAAAAGGAAAAGAACAATTGCGACGTTAATGCAGTTAATGATTCTCTACTCTGATTTTGTTCTTAGCATTCATTTCATATCATGATCCTTGGCTTTCCATCTTCACCATCTGAAGCAAGATCTCATTCCAGAGATCAACCGGACCAGGCAAGCACCAGTGCAAACAGTCAGCACGGCGAACCCGCTCGTGCGGCCAGTGTCCATACTGGTTTGGGTGGCCATCCGGCCTCAGCAGCATGGGCTCAGTAATGTTCAGCAGCCTGAACTTAAGCCCCTTCTTCCTCCCCTCCCTCTCCGCAGCCTCGAACTCCTCCATTTGGATCACATACAACTTCAAAACATCACCCCCCAGCTCCATTGCCCCCCTTGCCAGCGGCCTGGTCATCGCGCAGTCCCCATCCTCGCTCCACTCCCTCCTGTCGCCGACATGCGACTCGGTGATGGTCCTCAGAATTGTCAGCCCCTTGAAATTGGGAAGGGCCAGAAGGGTCCTGAAGGCTGTCCTAAAAGCCTTCCTGTACGCATAGTACATGTCAAAACCCTTCTTCTTCTCATCTCCACTGCATGAATGGCATCCAACGAGACTACCCTTTTCAAAGTAGTTCAATGGCCTTAGAAACCAATGCCCGGATGAAATTATAACATAGTCAAAGGTTTCAATTTCAGCTGCCCAAGAATGATCTACTTCATCCAAAGTGAGGTTTGAAGGAACTTCTCTTTGAGGCTTCACTCCTGGGGCTTTGACAAGGTGAGTTGTCCATAAATGCGCTAATGTAAAATTGTAATCTCTATAGAACCAGTGCTCTGATGTCTCCAGTATGTATGATATGTCCAAGGGCCTTGTCACCTGATACAAAATCAATCACCATTAGATAGACAAAAAGTAAGCTAGCTAGCTCTACAATCAGTTAATGGAAACCAAAAGTGTCCTTTTGGTTATGGTTTTAACATCCCTCAGGATGAGATAAATACAGAATGTACCCATCACTTTTTGAAACCTTTCTCAAAAACAATTTTCAGAATCAGTACATGAAAACGATTTGTAAAACCATAAACAAATTTGCTCACTCAACAAACAAATGATTCTTTGGAAAGAAAGCAAATTTTTTGGGCACTTACACTGGTCAACAAACAAATGAGGGATTGCATCTGGTTTCTAGCCACTGAGTCCCCAACAAAGGCCATGGACTTGCCTCTAACAAGCTCCAAGAACTGTGCCCCATCAAAGGGAGGCAGCTCGCAGTCATCAGGCTTCCACCTCCACTTCAAGAACTCACTGTCTGGCCTCCCAAATTTCAGGCAATTTTGCCTGTTATCAATCACACATTTGGTCTCATTTGTGTAATAAGGTCCCTCGGGAAATGGAACCCAATCTCCCTTAAACATGTTACATATTCTCCGTAAACTTGTTCGCTTCGAGCCAGTTATGGCACTAATCCGATGCGAATAATCCACTGCTGGCAAGGCCAACTTATGCTCTTGATCATAACGAGGCATCAGAAAAACCAACAAAAAGGGTGAAATCTTATGGAGATAGATAGGGATTATGGCAAGAAAAACCATGGTGATTAGGAGGATTAAGATCACCCTAACCAGTCCGGTTCCCGGCCAGTTCTTCCAACTGGGAAGAAGCTGCAAGAGATTCAACTTCATTTGAGTGAGTCTTGATGAAATCAACTTTGCATCTCAGTTGGTGTGGTAACATTCAAAATTGCAGCCGAGCTTTGATCTGCTAGAGATTAATCGCCCCATGCATATGCTTCACTTCTTTTCTGCATTAATTAGAGTTTTGGGTTTAATTAAAGTCTGGCTTCCTCATTCAATAGGTTTGTAACCTAACAAGTATATATTTACTGTGGTGTTCCTATTTTCTAACTGTCATCGATGACACCTTAAATTGATTTACTTAATACATACGACATCTCCTCAACAACTAAAAAATATGACGTTTAATTTTTTATAATCAAAACATCAAAATACGATATCTCAACTATTAAAAATTATTATTTTTAAATTTATTTGTGACAAAACATTAGCACGTATATAAACGTGTCTATTTTCGTGAGTGACACACCATGTGGATGAATAGTTGATAGTATTTAAATATACTGACTAGTTTATTATGTTCCTTAATAATTAAAAAATTTAGTATTTGATCTCTAATGTACAAAAATATCAACTTTTTTTCAATTATTTATTTTAATACATTGTCTAAAAATAAGATACATTTATTGTTATTTAACCAATATTTTTTGGACAATAGTTGGCATTACCCATTGGACCATCCAGGCCTAATCTGGGCCCTCTCCTTATGCCCAACCTCGACCCAATCTCAACCGTCTTCTTAGGCCCAATCTGGGCCCTCTCCTTAAGCCCAATCTCGACCCAGTGTCAACCTGCCACGACATCATTGCAACCCCCGTTGGGTATTCGCGTGGCGGCCTCAGATCCCATCCTCACTAATGACGAATCACATCCACATTAATGAGAATGAGGGTCCTGTCGCTACTATGCTACCACCTGGGAACCTCCACGAGCGCCGGATAGTCAGTCTCATCACCTACAAACGCATGACGCATGCATGCAGGAGGATGTCTCATCCTCTTATATCAGCCAACTTTTCTCAGAGTCAAGGTATATTCTGATATCTGACTTACTGATACACTGTTATTTCTTTACTCTCTCTCTCACTCAAGTGTCGAAGTGCTTACAAGTGCCAACCGCCTCCTGGAAAGACCCGTCGTCGAAGCCTGTGCCCTATCGTTACAATCCTGCCTCCGATCATCCTTTTTTGGTCAGGAAGGAACACCCATCATAACATTAGTTACTAAACTTTGTACTAAATAATAAATTGACTACCGTATTTTAAGTTTTATTAGGTCAACAAACTAAAATTTAGTTCCTCTTTCTATTGATAAAAATTAATATGATATATATTAACATAAATATTAAAATTACTTAATTGTAAAATTTAGATTTGTTGTGTTTGAGAATGTGGGCCTAAATCCCATGAAAAAAGTTCATATCCTATTGAGAAATCAAAAGGTCAAAGTGTGATTGGGAGGTCAAAAGGTGACTGAGAGGTAAGAGTATAACCGAGAGAAAAGACTTAAACGTGATACATGAGTGAGAAACTCTGATTGAGAGGCTTGAGTGACCTCATACTGAAGGATAGAGTGATCTCAAACTAAAAGGCTCAAGTGACTGAGATCGAGACTGAACGATTAAAACTGAAAGACCGAGTAACCCTACCTAAGAGCCTCTCTCGAAACCTTCGAGAAACCCTCTTGAGAATTCGTGCATCACTCAATCACTACTATTTAGGAGATTCTCATATGTCACTCAGATCTAAAAACCTTTCTCCCAACCACACAAGAGTTTCTTCTAGGAGACTACAAGTCTCGAGAGACTTAAGTTGCATTCTCTTTATTGTTTTCAAATCATTTTTAATTTTTAATTTTCTAAAATAATGAAAATTCGTTCTATTTACTGTTTTTAAAAATGTATTTTTGAAAATAAAAAAAATTGTAAAGAAAACTCAAAACAATAAAAAATTATTTTAAGTGTTTTCATACAAAACAAACTCTAAACTCAAAACATATTTATTTATTTATTTATTCATATTTTATTATTGTAATGGGAAAAAATATTATAAAATTTATTAACTTTAAATGTATATATTTTTTTAATAATATATTAACATTAAATATTTATAATTTACTGAATAATCAAATTTATTGAATAAAATATCATTAAAAAATTATTTTCAAAATTTCAAAGAGAATGTATTTTCTAATTTTCTGTTTTGAGACATAATTTTTTAAAATGAGAAAGAGAATATGTTCTCAAATTTCTAAAATAGACTACCAAAATAAAAAATTTAAAATAAATTCAAATTTTAAAATTAAAAATTAAAAATTAAAGAGAACGCATCCTTAATCTCCAGACACTACTCACACAAGACTATAAAAAACGAAATCAATCGTACCTTCAAGATAATCGCCTACAAATCTAAGAAAAAGCTCAAGATGTAACTGATGATTGCAGGTCTTCCTCTACCCCTCTTCCAATATAAATAGAGGATTCATCCTTTAATAAATGTATGCTCAAAACCACACATTTACTATAAATTTATTTTTTGTGCATTCTACATTTTTACTCAAAAATTGACTTAAATCATTCACAATTTTACCTAATTCCTCCCTTACAAGTCACGTACAAATTTTAATTGAAACACTTTCTCGTTACATAGAAATTTATTATTATATTTAGACAATAAAATTAATTTTAACATCAAATTATTTTAAAATATATATTGATGTATGTCACTTAAGTTTCGTTAACAAAATTTGACCAAACTCAAAAGAGAAAGTAAATTTTAGTAAGAATTTAACTTTAATAATTATAAATATCAAAAAGAAATATTTCAAAAAGGGTTGGTCCCTCGACGAATGGGTATGGTGGGAAAAAGGAAATAATCATTTGGCCAGAGGCTAAAGTCAAAAGCGTGGTTTAATTTTCCCGAGAAAAAGGAAAAAGGAAACAGGAAACGGGAAACGCTGCGCAAACGCATGCCATTGCCACGGATGGTGGGAAGCTGTACCAAGATAACGGTAACAAAGAACAGTAGTTAATTTCTTGGATTAATCAATTAAAACGCGTATATTCGCGCAGATGGTAGTTGAATCTTTGGAGGACTGACACCGAGAATGAGAGATCTCGGATAATACAAAACTAATTTCGAGAACATGTCTGTATGATTAGCAGGAGAAGAAGCTCCTCTCTACCATGTTGTCCAATTTGATGATCATAGTCTTTGACTTGGCTTCTCCCTCCCTTCTTATACCTTCTTAACAGCCAACAGCACTACTTTATTGGGGTGAATTTCTTTCTCTGATATAAACAGCTAATATCTTGGTACTGCTGCTCCGAGTCGTCCCCACGTTTTGTTGCGCATTTCTTGGTTTTGCATCTTCCTTATCGTGTCTGGAAGAAAGCTGCTTTGAAGTCATCTGGGCTTCGAAGATTCAAGCTGATTTTCTGGGTCGCTACGCTAATGCTGTCTCTGCAAATGAAAGTTTTGGTTTTGGAAGTTCATTGGTGAATCTTGAGATAAAGCTGAAGCTTGAAATGGAGCCTCAGATTCTAGGTCTGTGGTAAGTGGGTTTAGTTAATTGATCTCTGTCTGTGGCTGAGATTCTTGAAATTGGTGATCTGGGTTGGCCAGCTTAGGGTTTTGCAAAATTGCCTTTCTATAAGTTAGAACTGAAGTTATTTCTGTTCATGTTGAGAGAATTTGGGGGTTTTGCAGTGAAGAGAGTTTAGATTATTGGTCATTTCGCATGTTTCTGAACTAATTGGAGTACAAATTTCTGATTGGAATTTTATGCAAATGCAATGGATAGATTGATAGATTGGTAGATGAATATATAGTACATTCCGTCCGATAAGGAGAAATAATCCCAGAAAGATGGCTGCAATAGCGCCTCTAAACTCTTCCATTGCTGGAATTGCACCAGCTTCCAGTATTAGTCCACCACCACCACCACCTGATTCCCCTTCAACCACAACACCTCCTCCCACTGATTCTGAGCCCAACCAGAGTTCAGCCCCTTCCAACACTACTACAACCGCGCCGCCTCCATCTTCTCAGCCACCGGTTTCTTCTGCCCCTCCTCCATCCACACCACCATCACCACCACCGTCACCTCCAACCACATCACCGCCTACTTCACCTCCACCACCGCCTAAAACATCACCACCACCGTCACCTCCAACCACATCACCGCCTACTTCACCTCCACCACCGCCCGAAACATCACCTCCACCCTCACCTCCAGTATCTCCACCTCCTGCCGGCTCTCCTCCTCCTGCCAATTTGCCGCCACCTCCAACTTCATCCCCTTCACCGCCATCAGGAGTTTCTCCCGCCCAATCACCCCCACCTCCTCCTCCTCCGGCCCCTTCTCCTTCTCCGCCTCCTCCTGCAGAAGTCCTATCTCCGCCTTCTGCCAATTCTCCACCTCCACCATCCAAAAAGTCACCGGACAGTTCTCCACCTCCTCAATTAGCACCCAGTACTCCGTCTGGTTCCCCACCAGATCCCCTGTCCCCAATTTCTCCCCCGCCTCCAGTTTCCACATCATCTCCTTCTGCACCTGCATCATCTCCACGAAATTCCACTTCCCCCGCTCCTCCAAGTAATTCGTCTTCTGGAACTCCTGCCACCTCACCGCTTCCTACTCTTCCAACAGAGAAACCTACTGCAAAATCAACAACATCTGGTCCAGCTGAAAGGGAAAACGTCTCTTCAGCAAATGGTGGTGGCATTAGGGCTGGAAATGCAATAGGAATTGGCATTTTAGTTGGGTTTTTTATGCTTGGTCTTCTTGTAATGGCTGTGTGGTTCAGGCGGAAACGGAAGAAAAGTGAAGCTGGATTTAATGGTGGCTACTATATCCCTTCTCCATATGCTTCTTCCCAAAATTCAGGTAGTTCGTTGTTTACTATTAATGTTTTCCTGACTACATATTGTGAATTTGTTGTATTCCATAGTATTTATTTAGGGTTTTGGTTTAGTTTCTTTCTCAAATGCTTCAGTGCTTACCTGGTAGAAAATGAATGCATCTCGTTCTATGTGGTACCTGATATGATCCTCTTCATGGTAACTAACTGGAGTTCAAATCAGAGCAAGTTCTGTTTAAAGAAATAAGAGAAGTTTCTGACACTTAACTGCATGGTATGATCTTCAGCACGGATGCACCTTTGGTCTGTTGTAGAACAGTATATCAGATCTCACCAACACTTACTAAAGCAATATTAGCATCAGCTAGTAAGGTGGATCAAGAAATCCATCCAATCCAATCTTGTTTGTCATTTCACTTCTTCAGGATCTT
This sequence comes from Diospyros lotus, assembly GCF_014633365.1. Classification (NCBI taxonomy): domain Eukaryota; kingdom Viridiplantae; phylum Streptophyta; class Magnoliopsida; order Ericales; family Ebenaceae; genus Diospyros; species Diospyros lotus. The sequence goes on along the minus strand of NC_068346.1, from coordinate 2,861,808 downwards.
CTTCTGTTAAGCTGTTTTATATTTGTTTGTCTAAAAAATGAAGTGTACCTCAAGAGGCATAAATGTTGTTCTCTTGTTCAATTTAGAAATGTCTGCTTATAATACTTCGATTTTTTGTTTCTGTTGTAGAGTTTAAATTGTCTTTTACTTTCTTAGATACGTGTATTTGCTATCAGATGAAGCAAAATGAGTTCTAAGATAATTATACTCCACAAAAATGACTGCCATGATATAAATAATGCCAAATGTATAGTGAGCCATATTCTAGAGTTGGTAAGTGAACTAGACAAGATGGTGACAAGGAGATGAAAATAACATGGCTAAATTCCCGTACCCTGCAGATGTATCATTTCTGAGGCCTCAAAATTCAAATTCGTCCTTTCTAAGGCCCCAAAATTCAAATTCGTCATTTCTAAGGCCCCAAAATTCAGTTCAAAGTGCTTCAGGGAGCAATATCATGTCGTCACCAGAGCATTATGGTGTTGGAAATACTAAATGGTTCACCTATGAAGAGCTAATTGAGGCTACAAATGGCTTTTCGGCTCAGAATCTCTTGGGTGAAGGTGGATTTGGTTGCGTTTTCAAAGGATTCCTTGTAGATGGAAGAGAAGTTGCTGTTAAACAGCTAAAGACAGGTGGTGGACAGGGGGAGCGTGAGTTTAGAGCAGAAGTTGAGATTATCAGCCGGGTACACCACCGCCATCTGGTTTCACTTGTGGGTTACTGCATATCGGACCATCAAAGATTGCTTGTGTATGATTATGTTCCAAACAACACTCTTCATTATCATCTCCATGGTAAGATATTATTGTAGTATCAATTAGCCTAGACCTAAGTGATTTCCCATGGATTTATGTGATCGTGTAGGCTGCCTATTAAGATTAAAATTTTAGGAAATGGCCCAACAATGTTCATCTGTCTAGAACTCTCTCTTAACTTGTAATTTCCATCTTGCATGTGGACTGTGGAGTTAAGAGGCAAAAATACTGTATCATGCTGCCCCAATACAAATAAAATAATGAGGCAGAGAAGAAATACAGTACAACTAGAACCATAAAACTCCTGGAATTAGAGTTTAATGTGATGTCAACTTGTTGGCCAACAGCTCAACAATGAGTATCGAGCTAATAACTTTTAAATGGCGTCATCAGGTCTAGACCCACATATCTTCATTATTTGGGTCAAATTGTATTGGTGGTCGAGCTTGCATCATTAAGGGCTGAACCATTGTGATATTAAATATGTAATGCAACTAGCTGTGGAATTTGGTGCCCGCTTCTCAAAAACATAATGTTATTGACCCCAACCAACCTTCTTTGCATATCATTCAGGTGAAAGAAGTCAAGTTATGGAGTGGGGAACCCGAGTTAAAGTTGCGGCTGGTGCAGCTCGTGGAATAGCATACCTTCATGAAGACTGTAATTTTCTTGTTCCTGTTTCTGGACTCGCCTAGTTTTCTGCATTCCTATGCCCTAATTTGTAAGCTCAAGGCACATGTATGCTTGGGTTCAAAATTGTGTGCAAGAAATCAGAATGATTTTTCACCCAAAGTTCTACTAAGAAGGGATATCTACTACTTGTGACATATAGGGTTCTCCTGGTGAAATTGATTGAAGTATCCTGTCTTTGTTACCTGAGTTTCATTAATTTGTTTGTATAACTAATATTGCCCATTTGGTTCTTTTTTTTCCTTGTGATTTGTTTATCAGGCCATCCTCGGATCATTCACAGGGATATTAAGTCATCAAACATTCTATTAGACAACAACTTTGAAGCTCAGGTATATGTTCTCGAGATTTCTTCTTCTTCTTCATAGAATGGAGCCACTCAGATTTCTGATAAATAACAAATTTTCTCTGAACTTCAGTCACAACATGCCTACTGCAAAATATTGCAATATGATCTACCTCTTCTGCATCTGTTCATTGCGTTATAGTTGCATTTGTCAAATATCATTACTTGAATGGTGTTTAGTACCCAATATCTTATTTGTCTGCACACCTAAGTTGGGCAATATGCTTATTTGCTGACTTGCAGGTTGCAGATTTTGGTCTAGCAAGGTTAGCAATGGACACAAATACACATGTGAGCACACGTGTGATGGGAACCTTTGGGTAGGTATCTTATACCGTTAGAAAACAAAATACCAATGTAGTTGTGTAATTTTCTACTAGCTTATCACCAAATTGAACTTACACGCTGTGTACATAGTTTAAGCTTACAAAAAAATCAGTTCTCCATCATTGCTCCCCACAGTTAACGTGATTTCTATACAATGTAATGCATGGACATGATATTTGAATTTCGATAAGGCATGATTTTACTCATAAATTGTCTTTGAATAAAATCTTCTTATTTTAACTTATTTGAAAGGGTGAGAAAATCTTTTACTGTTATTGCCTTTGTAGGACATACATTTCTTTTCATATGTGCCTTTAGTGTGGATATCTTCACCACACTGAAATTTCTAAGAAAATGTAAACACAAGTTTGTCTTATCAAGTGGAAATATGTTGCATCTTTTAGTCAAAACATATGGTGAGTTGTTTTTGACAATGAAGAGGTTTAGATGTGCACCATGCTTGTTAATCTGATGAAGAGTGTTGGGGATTTTCAGATACTTAGCTCCGGAGTATGCTTCCACTGGCAAACTGACTGAAAAGTCGGATGTGTTCTCATTCGGGGTTGTGCTTTTAGAACTCATTACTGGTCGCCAGCCTGTGGATGCATCTCAACCGTTGGGTGATGAGAGTCTGGTCGAATGGGTAAGCATAATATGTAAGACTGAAACTTTAATGTTATTGGATTTGTCTCGTCCTCTTCCTTTTAATGTTAGTGCAGTCACACATCTCACATTTGGCTAGATTTTGGACTGCCTTTTATCGGTATCAACTTGGCTTGCAGGCCCGACCACTGCTTATTCAGGCCCTCGATACTGAAAATTTTGGGGAGCTGGTAGACCCGATGCTAGAACACAACTACATTGAAGCTGAGATGTTCCGGATGATTGAAGCAGCTGCAGCTTGTATACGCCATTTAGCTTCAAAACGTCCCCGGATGAGTCAGGTCCCCATCACATTTCAACACTCTTCATCTTATCTCCTTCTGCATTTAAATGTTAAGCCCGAGAACTCAAAATCCACACTTCTCTATCCCGCCACAGGTGGTACGCGCCCTGGACTCCATTGGCGAGCTATCGGATCTAAACAATGGGATAAAACCCGGACAGAGCCAAGTATTTGATTCAAGGGAGCAGTCGGCACGGATCAGAATGTTCCAGAGAGTGGCGTTTGGAAGTCAGGACTACAGTTCAGATTTTTACGATCGGTCGCAGAGCAGCTGGTTAAGTTAAAGAGTGCAGGTGCAGCAGCGGCTGCTGCTGCTGCAGCTACAGCTGGTGTTCATAGTAGCATGAAGTATTCTGCTGTTTGTAGCAAAGGAAGATTTGCATTCTGTGCCCAGAAACAGTTCACTGCAGATGCTGCTGCTGCATCATGCATTCTTCTTTTGATCTGGGAATGATTTGGGATGCCCTCCATTGAGAGTTGAGTTCTTGTAATTAGTTTTAAGCCATTCTTCATTATGATTATTATCATTATTTTTTGGTTACAAATCCCACAAAATTTTCTCTTATTTTTGTTTTCTACTAACATTAACATTGGATGCTTGTATGTAATAACTCCCTTTCTGTTGATTGAATGTATTCCTCTTTGGCATCTGTCGAGGCCATTTCACCTCTTCAAGAGTTGAAGTTATTTTACTGTATTTTTATTTTTTTTGAATGAGTGCGTATTGCTCTTTTTGTACGGAGTTTTTCCATTACGGTGATGAAATGAAAATAAATGGGATGAAAATTTGTGAAAGATGATTCTCTTGATTTGGGGAGACAACACAATGAAATGGAACAATACAAATTGATGTGTTCAAAATGGTGAGCCCAAGCCTGTGAGGAAGAAGCCCAAGGAAGGAGTCTAAGGGGGGCCACTGGAAGACCTTTAGGGCCGTGCATGGGAGACCCACGACCTTTCCCAAGTGATTTCGGGACACCCTCGTGAAGACTCCCCCAAATGCTCCAGGGAGACCCTTCCCAAAAGCCTTTCTTGATACCCTTAGGAAACCCTTTTAAGACCCTCTCCTAAAGCCTTCCCCGAGACATCCTCCATTGTGGACCAACGAGAATATTTTAAACCTATTTTTGAGTTGATATCTCTTTCTCAAAATTTAGAAGAGATAATATTAAAAGATATGAATATATTTTTACCTGTAAATTTTGTTATTTATAAATAAGAAGTGATTCATTTAATCAAAATATGATTAAAACTTTATTCAAACCATGCTTTTACTATTTTTACACCCTTAATTGTCTTTTATTTTACAGATCTTTAAAAAATTAAAAACTCAAAACGGATACTCTTTTATAATTATAAAATTTAAAATTTCAAACACATTATCATATATTTTATGTTGTCTCTCGTCATATTTTATTAAATTAAAAAAAATTAATAATACTGTTATAAAAACCAAACAGGATATCATTAAAATTCTTAACCGATACTTTAAGTATATTTAAATTTATAAATTCTAAACAAATTTATCAATCGCATTAAATCTAATTATCCGAGTAAAACGACCGGTTAAACAAGATGACAGCATCATTTCCTTGCGTGAAACGACGCCGTAGAAGGAATCTAAGCACGCCACAGTTTACCCGTAGAGAAGCCGACGACTCATCTCTTGCTAGATTTTTACAAGCACAGTTGATGTGAGTGTGAGAGAGAGAGAGAGAGAGAGAGAATGGGTGAAGAAGAGGATCGGCAGAGGGTGAAGAGGATAGCGGCGGCGGCGTACGACTACGACAGCGATCCGAGATGGGCGGAGTACTGGTCCAACATATTTATTCCCCCCCACATGGCCGCCCGCTCCGACATCGTCGACCACTTCAAGCGCAAATTCTACCAGCGTTACATTGTTCGTATAGTCGCTCTGCCCGTCTCTCTACTCTGATTCATTCTTACTTGAATTTTACTGGAGTCAAGTGGAACCCCCAGGTCTCATCTGGGTTTTGATTTGTTGTTTGTTTCGTGGGTCTGAATCTTGAGCATTCTAATTGGTTATTGGAGTGCCTCCATATCCAGATAGATGCTATCTCTATCTTTTTATTCATTCTTGGCTTGATTTTATTGGAGCCTAATGTAAACCCCAGTTTTCATCTGGGTTTCACCTGTTGTTACTTTGTGGGTCAGAATCTTGATTGGTCTATTTAGTTATTGGAGCACCTCCCTCTGTCGAATTAAATGCTATATTGGTCATTCTTGCCTGATTTTGGTTGGAGTCTAGCTAAATCCCCAATTCTCATCTGGGGTTTATTTGCCGCTGCTTTGTGCGTCTGAATCCCGATGATTCTATGTGGTCTGATATGCTCACCCTTTATTTCACTCAAATCATTCATTTTAGCGTAATTTTTTCTTGAATTTGAACGCACCCCCTTTCCCCCTTTTCTCACATAAGTTCACTGTTTGTTTTTTTTGCTTCTTGGTTCCATCAGTCTTGTTAGTTTTTAGAGCATTGACGTTGATTTTTATAGAACTGTAGTTGGGAATCATTGATATAGACTGGATTCTGTCTGTTTTACTGTGTCAGTTCGGTTCTTGCTCTCGTTCTGCTATTTCTTTATTTTTTTCTAAAACAATATTTTTATTTTTTGACGCACCGTGTAGCGCGAGTGTGAAGAAAACACACCAAAATAAACTCTTGAAAGAGCAAACTTCAATGGCCGAAGCTTGACTTTCAAGAAGACGCAAAAACAAGACTGTTTTGCTCAAAAAACCCAAATAGGTTGCTGAAATTTGATTAAGAAAAACTTGATTACAAACTCTAGATTCTAGGCATATTTATAGTATTTGGCTAATCCAAATCTATCTAATATTTGTAAAATAAAATCCAACTAGAATTCTAATAGAAATAAATCATAATCCAACATGAAATAGAATTCTAAATCAAGTAGAATTCTAAAAACTTAAGAAGTATTAAAATAATATAAAGTAGAATCTTAAACCAAATAGAATTCTAAAACTTAAGAAGTATTAAAATATTGTTTTGGCGTGGTCGGGTCGGCTTTGGGCCGGGTCTTGATTGGTGACCGCATCATTCACCTCCACTTGAGAAGAATTCGTCCTCGAATTATGATCTGGGTATGATAACTCAACGTCCGACAAATACAAAGAAATATCAGCAACATTGAATGTTTTGGAAATACCCATATGATTTGGCAAATCCACAACATAAGCATTATCATTGATCTTCTTTGTAATCTTGTAAGGACCATACTTCTTTGGCTTGAGCTTATTCTGTTGTCCTGTAGGAATCTGTTCCTTCTTCAAGAATATCATGACTTCATCTCCAACCGCAAATACCTTGTGCTTCCTATGCTTGTCAGCTGCTGCCTTGTACTTCTTATTCGCCTCGTGCAACTTTTGCTTGACATCTTCCTGAACTACTTGAACGTGTTCGGCTAAGTCACTAGCTACAACACTGAAACCTGGTACCTTTGGTAATTTTACCAAATCCAATGCATGATTAGGAACTTTCATGTATACGATAGAGAATGGTGATCTTCCTGTTGAGCTATGCATGGCGTTGTTGTAGGCAAATTCCGTTTGAGCTATGACTAGATCCCATTGTCTTGGCTTATCTTTGCAAACACTGCGAATCAGATTTTCTAAGGTACGATTCATCACCTCTGTCTGTCCATCAGTCTGAGAATGTGCTGTGCTACTGAAATTCAAAGATGAATCGAACATTCTCCACAAGGTAATCTAGAATTGACTCAAAAACCTTGTATCACGATCCGAAGTAATAGTTTTAGGGACTCCATGTAGTCTAACAATCTCCTTGAAAAACAGTTTGGCTGTAGCTACTGCATCTGTTGTCTTCTTGCATGGGAGAAAGTGCGCCATCTTGGAAAACCTGTCAACCACTACAAAAACAGAATCCATACCTCGTTGGGTTCGCGGTAGACCCAACACGAAGTCCATAGACAAATCTTCCCAAATAGCATTGGGAACAAGCAGTGGCATGTAGAGACCAGCGTTAGAAGAGTGCCCCTTAGTTGTTTGACATATATAACACCTCGCCACAATAATAGAAACATCTCTCCTTGCTCTTGGCCAATAATACCTTCCCATAACAGCTTCAATGGTCTTGTCTCTGCCAAGATGCCCTGCTAAGCCACCACCATGCAAATCTTGAATAATTTTCTCACGAAGAGATGTGCAAGGGATGCACAACTAATTTCCCTTCATGAGAAACCCATCATGCACATAGAAATCTCCTGATGGTTGTTGAGACATGCATTGTTCCCACACATGTTTGAAATCCTCATCTGTCGCATATAATTCTTTCAAACGCTCAAACCCAACAATCTCAACACTAAGGGTCTTGATCAAATCCACACGCCTACTCAAAGCGTCTGCCACTCGATTATGCTGTCCCGACTTATGTACAATTTTATATGGAAATTTATCAATAAAGCAGACCATCTAGCATGCATATCACTCCTCAATTGCCTTTGGCTACTCAAGTACTTAAGAGCTTGGTGATCCGTGTAAAGAACAAATTCTTTGGCAATCAAGTAATGTTCCCATATCTTAAGAGTGCATAAAACTCCTTATCATAAGTAGACCACTTTCTTCTGGCTTCACACAACTTCTCACTGAAAAATGCAATTAGTCTCTTCTCTTGGGACAACATAGCACCTATACCCACTCCACTCGCATCACATTCAACCTCAAACAATTTGTCAAAGCTTGGTAAAGCTAAGACAGGAGCGGTACATAATTTATTTTTTATCAAGGTGAAACTTTGCTCTTGTTCTTCACCCCAATAGAACTTTCCTTTCTTTAAACACTCAGTAATTGGAGCCACAATACTACTAAAGTGTTTGATAAACCGCTTATAAAAAGTTGCTAACCCATGGAAACTTTGCACATCACTGACATTTTTAGGAGTTGGCCACTCTCTAATAGCTCGCACTTTTTCCTCATCTACCTTTACGCCCTCTTTACTTATAACAAAGTCCAAGAACAACAAGCTCTCACTCATAAAAGTACACTTCTTCAAATTAGCATAAAGTTTGTTTTCCCTCAACACCTCTCGAATATGCCCCTCATGCTCATTAATAGACTTACTGTATATCAAAATATCATCAAAATACACCACAACGAATTTACCAATGAAAGGGCGTAATACTTGGTTCATTAGTCTCATGAAAGTGCTTGGTGCATTGGTTAGTTCAAAGGGCATGACTAACCACTCAAACAACCCATCTCTCGTCTTGAAAGCTGTCTTCCACTCATCTCCAGATCGAATTCTGATTTGATGATAACCACTTCTAATATCAATTTTGGTAAAAATCACAGTCCCATCAAGTTGATCAAGCATGTCGTCGAGCCTAGGAATTGGAAATTTGTACCCAATAGTAATTTTGTTGATGGCTCTACTGTCAACACACATCCTCCAACTCCCATCTTCTTTGGTGTCAATAATGCTGGCACTGCACATGGACTCATGCTAGTCTGAATGTGCCCTTTTCTTAACAATTCCTCTACCTGCTCACACAAAATCTCATTCTCCCTAAGACTCATCATGTAGTGTGGTAGGTTAGGCAAGCTAGCACCAGGAACCAAGTCAATGTGGTGTTGAATATCTCTCATAAGAGGTAGCTCATTAGGCAACTCCTCAGGAACCACATCATGAAATTCCTCCAACAATCCCTGCACCTCCACTGGAATTTGATTCACCTTCAGTAGCTCACTTACACTCTCTCCCTTGATAACCAATAAGTGAACCTCTCGAGTATCCTTACACTCCCTCACAAACTCAGTATGTTTATGTGTAATGGTAAGAAAATTTCGCCCCTCCACTTTAAAAGCTTTGGTTTGATTCTTTTCCACTATGGGTAACAAAATATAACGCACACCTTTTTTCTCAAGCTGATATGTGTTCTTCCTACCCGAGTGCTTAGCATCTACATCAAATTGCCAAGGCCTCCCAAATAAAATATGGCAAGCATCCATATCAACAATATCACAATAGACTTCGTCGGAGTACTTACCAATAGAGAAAGGCACCCTGCAACGTTCATCCACATGTATGCCACCAACTTCTTTGATCCATCCAATCATGTAAGGGCTTTGATGTTTTTCAGGAGTTAACTGCATCTTTGCCACCACGTCTCTTCCTATGATGTTCTCCTGACTTCCACTATCAATAATCAACTCAAAGATTTTTCCTTTCACCGTACACCTTGTGCGAAAAAGCTTATGCCGTTGAGTAGTATCTTCATTCTTTTGAGATAGCATTAACTTCTTCACTACACAGGTATATTGCCCATGTCCATAATCTTTTTCGTCATCCTCCCCATCAGGCCCGCAATATACTTCCTCTTCAGCAACATCTTCCTCTTCCTTTTCTACAATGTTAACTGTTTTCCTCCTTAGACAATCACTAGATCGATGCCCAACCTCATTGCACTTGAAACATTTTAAAAGAATAGGCTTTGCATAAGAATTAGGGGATTTTGGAAGATTAGAAGTAGTACCCCGAATGTTTCCCCCCGTTGTAGCCTTATTAGGGTTGACTGTATGGGGTGGATTGGAGGGTTGCGCTCCTTGAACCGACTTGCCTTTATCAAAAGCTGGTTGTTTATTTTCATTCCCACTATACCGACGATAGTTGTCATTACGAGATCTCTCACTCAACATTAACTCAGCCTTTAAAGCTAACTTCCTTGCTTCTTGCACACTCAGAACCATCTAAACCCCAATTTTATCACGAATAGCAAGCTTCAATCCATTCAAGTAACGAGCTGCTTGTTGATTGTCACTTTCTGACAATTGGTTTCTCTCCGCTAATCGTAAAAACTCAGAGGTATATTCATTCATACTCTTCATTCCCTGTGCACATCTTTGATAAGCTTCAAACATATATTGTTCATAGTCAGAGGGCAAAAACCTACCTCTTAACAGTTACTTCTTTCGTCTCCATGTCTGAACTGGCTGTCGGCCTTCCCTCAATCTCGTTTCTCTTAATCGCTCCCACCAAACAGATGCACCGCCCTTCAACCTGTAAGTCACTAACTTTACTTGTCGTTCATCTGGGATCTCCATATATTCGAAAAAACGGTCAACCTCAGTGATCCAATCCAGGAACCCCTCAATATCAAGATCTCCACTAAAGGTGGGAATATCAACTTTTAGTTTATACTCATCGTTGCCCTAGTGGTTGTGCTGATGCGCATTCCTCCTAACCCCTCTACCACCAGGGTTAGCTATTGCTCGACCAAAATCATCCTCTTCATCACTATCTTCAATCACTGGTCTTCTAGGATTAACAAGGACATGGGTGGTCTTCCCGCTTCGGCTTGATTCACCCAATTGGTTGCTATGTTGCTCCAATCGTTGCTGGATAGTACGAATTACTTCCCGCTGTTCTTCGATTGCTTTCCAAACTGCGGACAACCCCTGATCACTGTCACGAGGCTGGTTGCTACCGTTACCTTCAAGATGGCCATTTGATTGATTGATTAACCGCTCTGATACCACCAGACGCAGCGTGTAGCACGAGTGTGAAGAAAACACACCAAAATAAACACTTGAAAGAGCAAACTTCAATAGCCGAAGCTTGGCTTTCAAGAAGACGCAAAAACAAGACTGTTTTGCTCAGAAAACCCAAATAGGTTGCTGAAATTTGATTAAGAAAAACTTGATTACAAACTCTAGATCCTAGGCATATTTATAGTATTTGGCTAATCCAAATCCATCTAATATTTGTAAAACAAAATCCAACTAGAATCCTAATAGAAATAAATCCTAATCCAACATGAAGTAGAATCCTAAATCAAGTAGAAACATGAAATTGAATCCTAAATCAAGTAGAATTCTAAAAACTTAAGAAGTATTAAAATAACATAAAGTAGAATTCTAAACCAAGTAGAATTCTAAAACTTAAGAAGTATTAAAATATTGTGATAGGCCACCGGTGTACCGAACCTACCAAAGACCAGCAAGCATGAAGGGGAGAATAGGGAATTAGCACATGCAAGTTGTTACAACCAGCATGTGCGCATGGGGGTAGTTTTGTAATCCATAGGTTGAGGGAATAATCTGCATGTGTAAGGGAATTTGGTTAGAGAGGGGCAGAGGAGCAGTATAAGGAGCTGAGAAGAAGAGGGAGAGGGTAGCTAGTTTTTGATAGAAGAATTGGGAGAGTAAGGGCCTCTCGAATGCCTTGGTTTGTTCTTGTTTTCTGCTGAAAAGTATTGGAAACTATTGATATTTGATTATTGTTTGGATTTGCTATTTGGTATCCTATCAATTTGGTATCAGAGCGTTTTGATCCTAATGGTGAACTTGACTGACCCAATCGGTGATTTGGAGGTGAGGGTGGAAGGCATTCCACTAGGAGATGATGTTATGAGGAGTGCGTTTCAAAAGATGGAGAGACACCTAGCGAACCTGCTGTTCGCGAGGATGCGAGCGAGATGGGAAGAACAGGAGCGGGCGAGCAAGAGCAAGAGGAAGAACGATGAGAGACGGGAGGAGCAAGAGAGAGAGAGGAAGGGGAAGCGAGATGAGGAAGACCCACTTGCGGGTTCGCCCTTGACATAGGAGGGAACGCCGGTAGCTGGAGCGAGAAGTGGCGAAGGGGGCAACTGGGTCGATGGTGTCGGAAAGCAGGAGTACCGTGGGAGACGCCCGGAAATACCCATCTTCGAGGGAGATGATCCAAATGGCTGGGTCTTTGGGGCTGAGCGCTACTTCATTGTGAACCAGTTGTCTGATGTGGAGAAGCTGGAGACAACGGCCTTATGCGTTGAAGGAGCGGCTCTATCATGGTTCCAGTGGGAGCAGCGAAGGCGACGGGTGAGGAGTTGGGCGGAGCTTAAGGCGACGGGTGAAGAGTTGGGAGTTGCGGTGAAGGGGCTGGTTGTCGAGGAGAAGATGGACTCGGCAGCACTGTGTTTGGAGGGTGTTGCTCTTTCATGGGTTCAGTGCAAGCAACGGAGACGAAGAGTGAGAAGTTGGGAAGAGTTGAAGGGGCTGTTAAGGAATCGCTTAGGGGCCATGCTGGAAGGCGCGGGGGACGAGCTGCATATTGAAGGGGGATTGGCGGTTGAGCAGATGATGGTGTCGCGAGGCACAGTGGTTGCCGACGACGATGGTGTTGGGGAGTTCCACGGCGAGGCAGAAGGGCAGCCAACGATCGATCCATTTAAAAGGCTGTGGACGGCCGAACCAGTGACAACCAAGGAGAGCATCTCGCCGAGGAAGGGGGCGCCATCAATGATCCATGTTGTTTGGGAAGATGGTGCGACTCCTAGCCAGGTTTCTCATAAATTTTACATGGGGTTGGCTGATAATGGAGGGTCCCTCGTGTATTCTCACCATCATGAGGGGGTGGGTGCCTCGCCCAAGGAGGTTGTGATGGTGGAAGGGCAACATGTTTCTAGAAGTCAAGGGCTCAATTTGCATTTTGTTGTGGAGCCCAATGATTTAGAAGCTCCGCTTATGATAAGGGAGTCTTGTTTAAATTCTGATCGACTCCAACATTCTTTTCACTCTTGGGCACAGAGATGTCAGAATGCTAACAGTGCTGAATCTGTTGAAATGCGAAAGGAGGAATTGGTTGATTCTACTCTGTGGGATGAGTTAACAAATTTTGGGCTTTCAAGGGTTGGTCTCATCAACAGCATCGATGATTTATCTGGTCCGACTGTTAGTGGGACATTGCTATTGGGAGAAAATGAACCTCAGTTAACTGCATCTAAGCATCAGCGAGAAAGACGAAAGAAATGGTCTACTGTTGGAACACCTGACCATTTGGCTCTCGAGATTCTCTTAGGGACAAGGCATGGTGCAACTGCGGATTGGTGGTCTGTGGGTATCATTCTATTTGAGCTGATTGTTGGTATCCCACCTTTTAATGCTGAGCATCCTCAAATAATAACTGATAATATTCTCAACCGAAAGATACCTTGGCCCTGGGTACTTGAAGAAATGAGCTATGAAGCCCAATATCTCATTGATCAGTTATTAACCGAAGATCCTCATCAGAGACTAGGAGCAGGAGGAGCCTCGGAGGTGAAGCAGCATGCATTTTTCAGAGATATTAACTGGGACACCCTTGCTAGACAGAAGGCTACTTTTGTTCCTTCATCAGAGAGTGCACTTGACACCAGTTACTTCATGAGCCGATACTCGTGGAATTCTGCAGAGAACATGTTTTTTATGCTACCAGTGAGTTTGAGGACAGTGAGAATGGTAGCACCACTGGTAGTAGCAGTGGTGCAAGCAATCGCCACGATGAACTGGGAGCCCTACGATTCAGCAACAATTTCCTACTTTTCACCTTGAGGACAAGGTGAAAGTGCGGGAGGGGAGTAATGATAGGCCATCGGTGTACCGGACCTACCAAAGACTAGCAAGCATGAAAGGGAGAATAGGGAATTAGCACATGCAAGTTGTTACAACCAGCATGTGCGCATGGGGGTAGTTTTGTAATCCATAGGTTGAGGGAATAATCTGCATGTGCAAGGGAATTTGGTTAGAGAGGGGCAGAGGAGCAGTATAAAGAGCTGAGAAGAAGAGGGAGAGGGTAGCTAGTTTTTGATAGAAGAATTGGGAGAGTAAGGGCCTCTCGAATGCCCTGGTTTGTTCTTGTTTTCTGCTGAAAAGTATTGGAAACTATTGATATTTGATTATTGTTTGGATTTGCTATTTGGTATCCTATCATATTGTTCCGGCGTGGTCAGGTCGGCTTTGGGCCGGGACTTGATTGGTGACTACATCATTTTTGAATCCCTACTGTTTCTTTTATTTTTTATTTTTTATTTTTTATCAATGTGTGCTTTGTGTGCGGCATGCGTGCGCATTATTTCATTTTTTAAGTTTCAGTAGTAATCTAAGATGTGGAATATCAATATGGTGGCAAACGAATTGATTCATCACATAAAATAATTTTTAGAAATCAAATTAATTTTTGAAATTTTATATAAATTGATCAAGTAATTGGCATCCTTTACCCCATCAGGATGGGGAATTCATTAAATTACCTGACAGGGATGGAGGAAGGGTCCTCAGTTTGAACAAAGTCTATTGCCATTCGTAGCTATGGACCATTATACCTTTTTGGGCAATTCATTGTATTTTTGTCTTATGTCAACATTTTCTGTTTAATCTCACTCGTGGCTATCTAAAGGACAGGGAGCATTTGATACAACTTTTCAAAAGCAGTAGTATTTAAAGCAAATCTCCACAGTGAACTGTATATTTTACCCTCAAATATTTATTTGAAAGGGACAAACAGCTTCCCTGTTGAATACACATCTGGGATGCAGATAAGTTGCATCCCTGTACCACCATACCACTGTCATACCAGCCGGTGCTCCAACCAAAAGGGAAACAACCATTTCTTGTATCAGTTTCTTTTGGGTATGGTATGTATCGGCCAGTGCCAGCCAGTATGGAATGAAATCCATAACAGTGGTTTCCGATGTTATTCCTTAATTTTGTAGTGAATCTAATCTTGATGTAACCTTTTTTGGCCTCGGTGGTGTTATCATCTTCCAATTTGAAATTTCTGATTTTTTTCTTTTTTAATCCATTCCTTTTTGTTGTTCTTACTTGGTTATCCTTGGGATTTTTCTGGTTGTTAATGATTGGCTACAGGCAATATAATCTCTTAGTATCCTATTTCTATTAATTGTTTGATTTTCTTGCTTCTTAATGGTGACATGGGAATCCTATTTAAGTTGTGAACACTTTGCTTTAGAAGCTTTAATTGTTGTATGCACCTGATTAGATTTATTGGAGTTCTTTCTATTATTTTTCTTTTCACTTTTGTATGATTTTCACGAGTAATGGTTGTCTCACTGTTTATGCTCATTCTTGTTTTATAGGATGCTTATTTTCAATATGTGGCATCATTATATTTTGACTCTCTTGAGATAATGCTTATTGTTTGTTTATCCCCCATTATTCTGTTATGGTATTGAATGCTTGTCTGGTCTTTTAGTTCCTTGATTGTATTGGTTATGTCTGGAAACATCATTATTGAACATGAGTTTGTTTCTCCTGCTGATTATTTAATGATCCTCTGGGTACATTTCTTTACTCCCCACACACACACATGTATGCATATTGCATAGTTAGAAATGTTCATTATTTAACTGGTTGTTTGGGCTTTTGCTTATGGGATTTTGATTTTTGTTGATGCCACTGGGGGGGAAAAATTTGCATGCAGGATCCTGATCTTGTAGTTGAGGCAATGGCTCCAAGCGGTTCCTCTCAGGCAGCAAGGCCGACAGTATCTTCATCTGCAACTCCAAATAACCAAGCACGACCTCGTAACTCTGGTAGAACACTTTTGGTTCTTCTGTATAATTTAAGAAACACAATGAAGAATCTTATTTCTTATTGAACTGAACTGTGTTGTAGGATCAACTACTAGAACATCTGGGTCATCATCAACTGCAACTCCGCCACCAACTTCTCTGCGTTGGGATTGGCAAACCATTCAATTTTCTGTCAATGCCTGGGTATGATCCTAAATAGTAAATAAATATGAGTGAACATGCATTTGCATGGGATTCTGTGAAAGGATTCGAGACAAGTTTTGTTTGTGGGAGTATTTGGAGAATAGTTGTCAGTGGTCACTTTCTGTCAGACAGCCTAACTTGACCAATTCCTACAAGCTGTATTGTAGATGAGCATTGGCTGTATGTATCGATCTAATCAGCTGAATTTTATGCAATATTCAGTTATAATGCAATTTTTCATTTGCAGTTACACAGATAATGGCAACACTATAGTCAAAGTTGGAGCCGAGTGATTTTTTATTTAGTTTCATTCCAATGTCATTGCCTACCTTGTTTACCCATACATGAATTTAATTAGATCTGCATTTGCTGGGTTGGAAACTTATTTTTCATAATCTTTTTCTTTCTTTTTGTTTTTTGGTGGCGGGGGATAATCCCATTGGGTGGGAAAATGATGTGATAAGAGTTGTTTAATTTGATATAGAACTTGCTTTGTACTATTAGTAGCGGATTCAGTTCTTGCCTCGTGACTTTGTCACTTATTGGCTGATATTTTTCCTTAAGTTCGCTTCTTCCATCAATCCATGTTGGTCTTACCTACATTGTAGTGAAAATTTCTCATTTTCTGCAAGTTTTATGGCTCTACAGTTCTTTTTGAGATGAATGTTACTGTTCTTTTCTAAAATCTTTATATCTTATTTTGGTTTTATTTTGGATCAATTTTTCAAAAAGATGAAAGATTTTTGAGGATGTTACTCACAAAATCAAGGTTGGATGGTTAAGAGTAGAGTGATTCTACTATTTTATGCAATTGTAAAATCCCTTCATAACTAAAAGAAAAGTTTTATCAAACAACTATAAGACTGACACTATTTTATGTCAGAGTATTGGGCAGTAAAGCATCAGCATGCATAAGTATGAGCATAATTGAGATAAGAATATTATTACATGTGTGGCCATGCAAAAAAGAAAAAGACAATCAGAAAGGAGATTATTCATAATAAGATCAGAGGGGCCTACTGAAGAAAAGATGTGCAAGGTGCATTTAAGATGGTTTGAACACATGCAAAGCAGACCAGTAAATGCACCCCTGTAGAGAGAATGGAATAGAAGAAACTTATAGCAAAAGGGATAGAGAATAGATTTAAAAAGAAAAGGAAAGAAAAAAAAGAAACCTATATGAAAAGTTTAAGGCACGGCATCAGACATAATAGGTTTACACAAAGCATAATCATGGATAGAGATGATTGATGAGTTAGGATCCATGTAGCCAATCCCACCACTTGGAATTAAAACTTGGTGTTTTGTATTGTGTTGCCATGTTTTGATATATGCTGTTTTAGTTAGAACAAGTTAGAGCATGAACTTCAAGCTATAGTTATTTGTGCCACCAAAAAAAGAGAGAAAGGAATCATAATCTAAACTAAAGAGTCCTGTGCTATCTAAAAAAACTAAAGAAACCTGTCTGCTAAGTTTTATATGCTCTAATTTCTTCTGAACAGCATCTTCTTTATGGCGTGTTACCTCTAGTTATATATTGCTTTTCCATAGGCCTGAATATCCATGACTGTTATACTTTACTTTTGGAACTCCAATACCTTTTCCTTTATTTTCATTACTAAGTTTATTTTCCAGTATTTAATTGGACGAAATAAAACGTTTTAAAAAGAAAAAAGAATAAAAAATGGTATTGGACAAAGTGTTTATTGCAATTTAACAATTCCCAGGAAATGGTCATTCTTACAGGTGGGGTGGGTAGCCAAGTTCATGATCCTGCCTTTGATTTATTCGACATGCTATAACTGATTGTTATATTTAAATAATTCTTATTAATAATATTGTCATATTATTAGGCTTGCTTAATGCCTAGCCTTTCATTAATTCTTGATTCATGCCTTTCTCCTTCAGGTATTTGTGGTGGCCGTGCTTGCAATAACTCCTCTTGTACCTAGAAATCTATCAAATAGGGCATACCGGCTTTCCTTTATGGGAACTGCATTTTCTTCAGTGTACTCCTTGTATTCTCTATATGGGGTAATATTTGACCTTCCAGACTGAATGATTTCTGATTATTTACTTAATTTGAGTTACAATGATATTACCAGTCTTAGCTAACTAATCTGTCATTGACTGCAGAAACCTAGGGCATGGAATTTGCAGGCAGTTCAATTGTGGTTCCAGTCTGTGATTGCCACCAAGGATTTTATTTACTTTGTTTACTGCCTTACCTTTGTCACTTCCCATCTTTATCTCAAATGTTAGTATCAGGTGTTTCATGTTGCATTTTTGGAAATTGCTTGTTTCTTTTTCATCCATTTTATATTGATTCTGAAATTTGTCACAGTTGCTTTGATTCCCATTTTGTGCCGATCTCTAGAGCTTGTTGCCAAGTTCCTTAGACGTAATTTCAGTCGTTCTTCTTTGTACAGGTACGATATTTGTTATTCATTGTTGCAACAAATTTTCATCTACTTTTTACTTCGATTCAATTGGTTTGGCTGTTGCTTCTATTTGTTACTGTTGGAATCTAAGGGGGTTAAGATATTGGCAATGAAGGGTTTCTCCCCCCTCCCAAGTTTTTTATATTGTCTTCAGCTTGAAAATAAAAGGGTTTACTTATATGTCTGAATTTTCCTATTCTTTTTCTTTTCTTTTTTTTTGGTTCATAAGGGAATGATTTGCTTTTGTTTGGTTGATTTATTGTGATCTTTATAATATGGCGTTCTAGGTCATATCATCCATTTCTTTTTCGTGTTCTCTATTGCCTTTTGGAAAGAGCAATAAATCAATTTCTCATTTCATTTGTGTATGACTGCTTTACCTGCAGTGGAGACTTGATCAGGAGATCTTTCCCTCTACCAGGTTTTTTCTTTTTTTTTTGCTTGGCCCTTCTACCAGGTTTTGACACAAAAAGCCTGTCTGGGAATTGACAACAGCTGCCTGCATGGACTGTGTACTTGCTTGGAGCTTTTGGTTAATAAATAAAAACTTGCTTCTTGCTTCCCCATTTTAAGAGATAGAAGATAAGCTCTATGACTATATAAAGAAAAGTGTTAAAATTGACTTGGAAACCTAATGGCCTATTTACTTGTGGAGAATGTTTTCTGTTTACCATCTCCAGTTTTTATTTCTGTTTCCATGTTTCCATTTCTACAGAAAATTAGATAAAAATGGAAAACACGGTCATTTATTAAATATGAACCCTGTTTTAGACTTTTGAAAACAAGAGAAAAAGGATATGCGGCTTGGAGTATTTGAAGCAAGGACTGTTTAGTAGAAAATCGTGTTTTCCCCCAGAAATAAGTGGCAAAACATTATTAAAATTTACAAAGGAAACAGCAGAAAACATTTTTTCTGCTAAACGGAAGCAGAAATTTTCTTTTTTGTTCTGCAGTTTAGAAAAAAAAAACAAATTGTTTTGAACATAGTTTTCAATTTTCTATTTCTGTGGAGATATTTTCTGAAAAACCACTCCAGTTTTCCACAAGTAAACGGCCCCTAAGACTTCTAGATCTTGAGAATTTGGAATCAATGTTTAGCCTGATGGTCAAAAGGTAGGGAAGGGGATTAGGGTGGGACTAACTTGATTTGCTAGGATTTTTGGGATTAGCAGTTTGACATTTTTAGAACATAGTAATTGGATATTTTTCTAAAAGAAGAAGTAGAAGATAGGAAAAAAGGCATTTCACTTTTGCAATAGTGAGACAAATTAGCACAAATGCAACCTTACATTCTAATAACTACCTCCTTACAATAGAAGAATTACATAAATGTTTATACAGTGCTAGTTTTCCTCATTCTGTTGTGCTAGCTTCTGATAGTAAGGCTGTCTTGTTTTCATGTTTTTGTGGTTGAGAGAATATTCCTCTTCTTGTCTTTTATTTTTTATTTTGTTTTTGAGCCAACTTACAATAAGCAAAGCCCTTTGTGTGTGTGTGTTTTCTAAAGATCACTTGAAATGCAATCATTAACACATCACCAGTGTTCTAAAAGGCAGCCTAGGCGGCCGCGTAGGCGCTAGGCGGCCCCTGGCCACCACGAATACCTTCAAATTGCACCCTTAGGCGCCTGATTAATTGGGCTTGGGCGGCGCCTAGGCAGCCGATGCGACCAAGGCGATGCCTCCCAAACGTGTTTTTTGTGTCCGATTTTCCCCTTTTATATCCTCTCCTTTCGTGACTCGTGGTTTGGGATCGTCTGTCACTCGACTCCATCTCCATCCCATATCAAATGGATGGATCTAAGATCTGACAACTGGATTTGAGTAACGATGATGGAACAACTGGATCTAGTGGTGCTATAGGAAGGAGACGGTGATGGAACAACGGTGAAGCAGTGGTGACGATGGCCAATTGGCATGGGTCGGCTTGGGCTGTGGTCGCACTGTAGTCGACGATGGTAGTGATCACCGAAAAAGAGTAAACATGATATAAGCTCCTGCCCCTGCTAGGCTCTGATGAGAGCTGAGCATATGATTTGTTTATAACTTTATATATATATATATATAATAATTCTAACAATATATAGATATAAGTGATATATCATATAAGTGATCTGTTTATAACTTTATATATATATATATTTGTTTATATATATATGAACATATATGTATGTTTGTGTATTTGAGATAATATAAATTTTATTTAAATAATTTTTTTATACACCGCCTAGGCAGTTTAGGCGCTAGGCCCTAGCCTGGCGCCCGACTAGTGCTTAATGCGTTTTAGAACACTGCACGTCACTTTTAGTGCAAGATTAGGTGACCACTTCCTCCTTTCAGCTTTTTGGATACATGGACAAAATTGAACCATCTTGATTACTCTGGCACAATCTTGCAAAAGCACTGCATGCCTCTTATGATATGTATCTTAGGAAACATTGAAAGATTTGTTTCGTTTCTGTCTGTGTTCATGTTGTACATGACTAGAAATTTGCTCTAGGGATGTGGTTAGCTTGATACGTATCTTCTGCTCTTGCATCTGTGTCTCAGTTTTTTTCTTTTTTTGACTTGGTTGTTGACAGGAAGTACTTGGAACAGCTATGTGTCTGGGTAGAATCAAACACAACTACGCTCAATATTCTTTCATCTCAGACAGAGATTGGACTTGGGCTTCTTCTAATTCTTTCTCTGTTCTCGTCAGTAATTCAGCTCAGTTGCCTCTCTGATCTTGCTATTTCTGTTAGTTTTTCCCTTTCCCTTTACTAAATTCAGACTATTTGGACATGCAGGTGGCAACGCAACATAATCCAGACATTTATGTACTGGCAGGTTCATTTTGCTTCTCTTAGTTACAGTACTAAATTTCTGATGTTTAGCCTTTAACATCTTTGTGGATAAAATAAGAGCCTTTGTGAAACCATGGGCTCATACTATATGTTATAAAAGACAGGTAAATGATAGGGAAAATCTTTTGACATGGGCTAATTTTACTATTTTAAACCAATTTTAACAATTTTTTCAATCAATGTCATTTACTTTATTTGGGAAAAAAATACATTCACTTTCATAAATGAATTATATCACAGCATCATCTTTTGTCAAAAATGTGTCAATTTTGTTAATTAAATCCCACATTAGGCAAATTTTGGATGGAATCTCTGTGATATGATTGCAACACTTGTAAAAATATAAGGTGTTGATTGAAAAAATTGTTGAGACAAGTTAAAATAGTAAAATTAGGCAAAAAAAGTTCTCAGGATTTTCCCATCAGTTACCCTAAAAATAATGAAGCTAGGGTTTCTCTTCTCTTATTACCCACCCTCCTTGAGATCTTTGGATCAATAAATTGCATCGAACACATTACACAACACCTATTTCTATTGGAATATTTGTAGGAAATGAATTCAAGGGTTCGGGACGAGATTTATCCTCTTCAGGAGCCTTATTTCCATCTACAAGGAATGTTATTTTTGGGGCTCCCATTGCCTGTATGAGAACCATTCGTTTTTCAGAATTTCCATTCCATTTTCATAAAGATGGAATGGAAATTTCAGCAACACCGTTTGACTTGGTGTTGCTGTTCCAAAAATGCAAAACAGGAAAGGGTTTAAATTCCTTTCCATGTTCATTTCTTTTCATTTCAGCCCAAATCAAACACACCCATTCCAGCATTGTCCCAAACTCCTGCAAACTCAATCACACCTTGGGCCACCACTGTCCATCTTCTTTGTCTCCTCCATCTTCGTCAGCCTTCGTTGTCTCTCTCCCTCCCTCTACAGTAGTGAAAACATTGAAAGAGACTGTCTTCTGTTTTTTTATAGATTTTCTGGAGTTTTGCTCATATAATTTTTTTTTGGAATTTTCTTATTTTTCTGAAAATTTTGCTGAACTTTTGTCTGAATTATTGATGAATTTTTGTAGGTCTTAACAAAATAAAAAAAAATAAATTCTATCATGTTTTCTGAAAAAAAAAAAAACAAGTTAGGAAAATCAAACCTTTTCACTTTTTCATTTTCTTAACAACTTCCAGCAAAATCAAAATATATGTTCAATTCAAATGGGAGCAACACAAATACAATGGAACAGAAAGCTGAAAATGAACACAAAAAAATTAGCAGCATTTTCAAACAGCCACTAGACCTTCCCGAATTGCACCATGGGCATGACTAAGTTATTTTGGTATCACCGTGGATGGAATTTGTAAGTGTACCAGGGTGGTTTGTACATCTCTATTTTGGTGGTTGGGGAGAAAAAGGAGGGGGGGGGGGGGGGGGGGCGGTTATCTCAGATGGACCTTGCTCACCTAGCAAGCAATCTTCTACATGTCAAATTGCATACACCTTGCTTTATTATTTTCCAGGTTTTGATGTTGATCTAACAATATTATTGTGCTAACTATGAAAACCTTGACACACGCTAACTAAAAAAAAGCTTGACACAGGCAATTGTTGAATTATTAACATGCTTTCTTATCCATGAAACCTAACAAGAGTAATATTTGGACTGCACAATCTTTGCTGGATTTGATGTTTTTGATGTTTTCAGTACTGATAACATCAATGCTCAAGAAAGCAAAAGGCTATATGGTTTGCATGCACCAAAACTAAAATTATTTTATGGGATTACATTTCTTTAGTTAAACCCTGATTAGCTTTCTGCATTTCTTTTTGGCAGCTGTTAAAGCTCATGTATCATGCCCCCATGTCTGCTGGTTATCATCAAAGTACATGGGCTAAGATCGGGAGGACTGTTCTCCCACTCATCCACCGTTATGCGCCATTCCTTAACACTCCAATTTCTGCTGTTCAGAGGTGGTGGTTCCGGTGAAAATCTTGGAGAGAACAAACAGGAAAAACAAGTATCTGATACAGCATCATGCAGGCTTCATAGGCAGTGTCAGAATTTTGTTTATTTCACTAATTAGCTTTCTTGACTACAATTTGCTGATTAGCCCTCTACTACCAATCTTTCGAAACACAAAAATGTCACCTATCTTGATATACACACACTGGGGTCGATCCAAGAGGCCTCTCCTCTCTTGATTGTATGTTGACATTGAATTGTCACAGAATACATGTCTCAGTATTTTTTGTGGTTTCCAGACATTTAATTGATCCTGGAGGTCCAGGCTTGGTTGTTTTGATCATTTTCTGGTCATTGTGTTGTTGCTGCTTCTGCATCTGTATCCATTGTAGTGAAGCCAGGGTGTGGAAGTTCTGATTCTAAACTCAATGAGATAAAACTGTCTTTTTGGACCATGTTTTGTAGCTATATTGGTGCTGCTTGTGAGCTCCACACTCATGTGGTGAGGCACTGAATTTAAGTGTTTTTTCTGAATTTAAGTGTTTTTTCATGTTCAATTAATTGGTTTGTTTTTTCATTTTTAGTGATTGGGTCCATTGATATGTACCTGATGAAATTATGATTGTTGATTAGGTGTCTCTCTGGAATTCTATGTAGGGAATACAGTACTGGTTCTTAGTTTGGTTCTGGTTTTTGTTTTGTATACTAATTCTATACTAATAAAGAATGAAAAGGCTATTTGGACATTTAATAGTGACTATGATTGTATCGATGTATTGTATATTTAGATTGATTAAATATTTAGTATAATGTATTGATGTAGGAGAGTCACATGAAATGTCACTCGTAAATGTTCAAATACCATTTTGAAACATAGAAATAACAAACTTGAAAATAAATAAATTCATATATCTTTTTCAATTGTATAACTCCTTTTCAATAAACTTCATAATAAGTCTTTAAATTTTGTATTTTGTAATAAATTGATTGATATATTTTAATTTTTGTCATTGCAATTATTAAATTTTAATTTAATGTCTTCTAGTTTTTGTATGAAATTTCATTAACAATAATTAATGTGATATATTATAATATAATTTTAGTAATTATTTAATATTAAATTTTATATAAACCTCACAATTAAAAACTTATATTCATGTGTATTATATTAATTTTTAACATAATTTAATAAAAAGTAAAAAAGATTGAATTGTAAGAAAAATTATAATTTAGTGCTTGTGATGATAAAAATAAAATGGGTTAAATTTATATTTTTATTTCTATATTTTATATTTTTTACGATTATTTGAATTTTTTACTATTTCAATTACACCCTTATAACTATATTTTTGAATCAATTTAATTCTTGAACTTTGACCTTTTTTCATATGCTAACTCAATTTTTTTATTATTTCGATTATACCTTTATAACTATATTTTTGAATCAATTTAATTCTTATAGTTTGATGTGATAAAGAAATGAAAGTTAAAATAACTTATCTTTATTTTTTTTACCCGTTAAAATATAGAGATTAAATTAACTCAAGAATGCAAGTACATGGGTGTAATTTAAGTAAAAAAATTAAGCTACCACACAAAAATATGTTAAAGTACAATGGTTAAATTAATTCAAAAATATAGATTTAATAGTATAATTAAAATAATAAAAAATTTTAAATAATCATACAATAAAATATAAAAATACAAGAATAAAAATATGTGTTTGATAAATAAAATGTGGTGATGAATTTATAGATAATTCTACACGAACAAAAAGGTGAGCAACTTGGTGGACAATTCCAAGTTCTCGCGATATTTTGACACCAAAATATTACAAGAATTTGGCATGTTTTTGAATTAATTTTTTATCTTTGCCCGCCCATTTTCAAACCCACTCTCTCTCTCAAAATCACCCTCTCTCAAGCTAACTCTTTCTCTCAAACCCATCCCCTCGGGTTGCAACCTCCGCCATCGCCCCACCCTTGCCCCACCACTACAACAAGCACCGTCATCGCTCCCCCATCCAGTCGAGCATGGTTCGCGGTCGCCTCTCTCTCAGCCCTCTGTCAGTGACACCATTTCACCCCCACCTGTCGTCATCCCTCCCTTCGCCAAGAGCAACTATCGCCTAAACTTTCACCTATTCTCTCTTTCTCTCACCCTCGACCTTGAGGGAGGAATGCACCACCACCGCCCAAGGATGGCGCCTATGCCATTGCCCGCCCCCCACACCACCACTCGGACTGCCACCGTCGGCCCCCTACCACTGCACCATTTATCACCTACACCTTGTTAACCTCGGCTTTGAGAGAAAAACCCGCCATCGTCATCGCCTACCATCTCCCTGCCACCGTCGCTTGCACCACCATCTTCCCCACCAACGTCGTCACACCCACCCCGTCGGCTACAGAAACCCTTGATTGAATGATCTTTGTTTTGTTTTTTTACTTATTTAAGAAATGTAATTTTAATACAAAATAAGAGATGATTTTAAGATATAATTGGTACTGTTGTAGTGAGTTGGTATTTAACATGATCCTAAATGAGAAAATAAATTATTTAATTGCTTGTGTGATCTTATTATATATATTTAATATTAACATTTTTAATGGCAATCATCAAGATTGCTATCATTATATCTGATTGCAAAATAATAAGAAAAAGATTGTTGTTATATTTGATTGTAAAATAATAAGAAAATATATCTAATTATATTGGATTTGATCTTAGAAATTCTAAATTTGACTTCAATTTATTTTACACTAATTTTTAACTCTATCAAAGAGTCA
>NC_068346.1:2736025-2836082 GCF_014633365.1 Diospyros lotus | reverse complement strand
CAATGGTTATGTCCAAGAATCTAAAAACATCTTCGAAGTAATAAGCCCAGGAAAAGGAATCTGCATTATGAATTTTAGCGCAGGAAAGTGTTTGGAACCTAGATTATATTAATTTAGAAGAAGACTATCAATCACAAACACACTTGGAGGCAATGAAGTCTATCCATGTGGTGAAAAAGTAAAACAGATACAGGTTTCGATCAAAGAATACTGTAGCACATTGGCAAAAACTTTTGTCCTCGTCAAATTAAAAAATAAATAAACAAGAAACTAAATAAGAATATGAAATACTGATAGGACCCTCATTCAACTAAATTGTAACAAGTAGCAACACAGGTAGATATTTCTAATCTGGTAGACTTACAGAATTGTAAGCCAACATACCCTCCTGGCTCTCCTCTATTGAATGACTGATACCAAAATTCCATTGACCATATAGGGTTGAAGCCCTACGGTGTCCACAGTACCACCCCAAAACACACTGCGAGATCTAGAGCAACTCAATCATCTAAGCCAGTTAAGATCATTCAGTTCTCAAAGTTAAATAATCATGTAGAATTTTTAACTTCAAGAATAAGTATTACCCCCCACTACATGTGAAATGTCTTTAAACAAAGACTTTCAAGAATATGGAAGTTTCTTAACTCAAGACTAAGAATCACATTTTGCATCTGGGATCGAAGACGCACTTTCCCTGTCTCAAGAACAAGTGGTTTTAGTGCTTTACAAATCCCACGTTAAGTTAAATTAGCAACAGAAAAAATTTAAACGAACCCTCTCGTGTCTTGCAGAAATTAGAAGCCTCCTTAGTCTTATGGAGGAAAGTTGCTTCCTCTGAGTATACGAGTTTCATCCCCTTTTGATGTTTTCTTCATAAAAACGTGACCAGAAATTTACAATTGCATGGATAACAAAGACGAACACTGAAACTAACATTTTATTTTCAAAAATCAAAGAAATCCCTTTTCCCCAATTTGGGGAAAGAACACAACACCGGGAACAAGTAGAGTGAGCTTCATTCACTAACCTCGTTTTCGAGCTTCGAAATCTTGTCAGCAATTACTTCCCGGTCCAAGGCCGCATCCTTAGCCCCACCGTTTTCGCCTAAAGAACCCATGGGAGGAGGGGGCGTGGACTCGACAAACGCAACACTCTTACCTTCCCGACCGTCTCTCCCATGGGTTTGAACTAGGGTTGGCGCCAGCACCGGAACCGTTCTTCTGCGCCGGCTCACTCCTCGGCGTCAGCGACCAACCGGACCACACCTTCCTCTGCGGCGTGAACATCCGTACCCAGAATTCCCAGATCGAGCAACGAGATTGAAGGTCGGAAGTAGCACCCCAAGCAAACCCTCCCAATTCCGAATTTAGGGCACTTATCCAGACGAACGAACAAATAACACCGCCAATTACCCCGACGCCCGGAGCCAAGCGCGAAGGCTGAAGCGAAACCCTAGCCGGACGTGAGCAGAATTCCCAAATTCCGGCGAATTGGAGCGGTGAAATCCGATGACCTCCGCACACCAAATTCTCTCTCTCTCTCTCTCTCTCTCTTCGCTTTTTCAGAGCCACCCTTCGTGCTATGCGGGGATTGCTCACGTTCCTTCTTTTTAATAAAAAAAAATAATTCCTCAGGTCAAATTTACTATGCTACCCTCACACCAGCCGCTTTTCGACCCGTTGAGCAAGGGCGTATTGGAATTCCACACTCGGCCGCCTCCTGAACGAACGTGGGGGCGCTGATGAGCGCTGGTGGATTGACGGAAATGCCCCAGGAGTGGAGGCGTTGGGGGCGTAAATAAAAGGGGTGAGGAGGGGCGTTTTGGTAAAAAAACAGAGGAGAATATTCCTAAACTGGAATGCCACGGTGTGTGTGGGCTGTAAGCTCGTGTCTTGCGTTGGGCTGTGTTGGGGGGGGGATGAATGAGAGAGAGAGAGAGAGAAGGAAGGAATGAATTGTTGTTGAGAACTGAAGAAGATAAGGAGAAGCGGGGGGTGGGGGTTTCTCTTTTGTCGCACGTTCTTAGTTTGGGCCCATCAACCGCATTGCTCCCTTTCTCTCAAATTGCATAAATTGTGTTGAAGGCTTGGATCTATTGTCTTTTCCAACCCTTCTCTCCCTAAAGTTTACTAAATTTTTTCTTATGTTGTGCATTATTAAAACTTTTTCTAAAAAGGGTCACGAATTTAGTAAAAAAAAAGTTAAAACAAGTATACTAATTTCTAGAAAAAGAAAATATAATTTTATATTCACCTTTATAAAAATTAAATTAGACACATAATCATTTATTACTAAATAATGTTAAAAATTATGATCGATGACGATATTATTAATTAGATGGTGTATTCTTATTAAAAAAATTAAGAAAATTATATATCATTATTTTTTATGTCTAATATCTCCTTCAATAAAAATACAAAACACACGATTGATGATATTCATTAAACAAATCAAGATGGCCATTCAATTTTTATTTTCATTTGAGAAAATAATATATTGTTAGATAAATTTAATTTATCTCCAATTTTCCTTTTGATTTTTTGTGCTCATCTTCATTTTTCTTTCCATTTTCATTTTTATTTTCAAAATTTCTAAAATAAATAAATAAAAGAAAAAAATTTTGACTACAGATATTATTAAAGAATTTATGAAACAAAAAGAATAAATTAACATAACCTGTCTACTGGTTCGAAGACCATATATATAGTCACTTGGAGCAGGTAACCTTAATTAATGACAAAATCCCTTAATCGTACGATGTCTAGATTTACCAATTACCAAGTACAATGCCCAATCAAATGTGAGATAGAGTGGCCCACACTCACAGGCAGCCACATTGGAAACGCCAATCACCAACCAATTCCATTGACAAAATTAACCATCATAATAGAAACTAAATTAATTGAAAAAATGCTATTTGAACCCATAATAATATAATTATAATTATGTAATTTTATCACGCTCATATATTAATGTATTTTATTTTTATTATATTAATATAAATATATAATACACCATTAATGCATAATATCATCAAAAATATTATAAATAAATATCTAAATAACATTTCCATATATAACTTTCAATACCATTAAACACACACTCCCTAGTAATTATTAACAAAAATCAATGAAGAAAGCAAGCTTTAACAAATACACTGCATGTAGTTTTTGCCTGCAAAAGTAGACAACGGGTCCATACCAGTTTCCAAGAGAACAAGGAGAAAAAGAAAAAACTAAAAATAGAAATAACAGTGGTGCAACTCACTCATTCAAGTACTGGCAATACCAATAGCAGGGGTCATGCCATTCAGCTGTTCATTTGAAAGAGTTGTGATATATATATATATATATATATATTTCATCATAAAGCATAGCCTAAAGCAGTGAGAGAGAATAGCACAACTGTTTCTTTGGCAAGCGGCAAGTAGTAACGTTTCAGATGAAACTGGGGTGGGCTGGTCCCTTGGAGAGTCCAAAGCGAACTTCCATTCCATGATGCATATCCAGGGGGCGGATCGTTTCAGACTCCTTTGGGTCTGCAAGAAGAATCATTTAATAAACCAGAACAAGTCAACATAGGACCAATTCGAATTCAATTTTGTTGTTTGTTTGTCAGCAGAGTTTATCAATTCACCACCTACATAGCAGGTGCGCCCAAACCAAGTTGGGGAAACTCCATGTGCTCAATTGGTTTACATATATATATATATACATACATACTTTGAAGAGGGGGGGGGGGGGGGAAGGGTGGTCTCGGGCTCGGCAGCCATAGGGTGTACTTGGAGATCTGTTGAACCTGGTTGGCACCCAGCCTTGGTATACTTGGGGAATGTCGATAGTCTCAAAGCCAGTTGTAGCAAAAGATGAAGACCAAGGAAAGGATTCAACAGCTAAGGCAGTCGAAACTCAAGTCTATAATAAGATTTAACTAGGAATTATAAAATAAAATTTAGTTTGCATCAATAGTTCATTACCATTAAGGTAATCTTCAAAACCGAAGTCTTCCAGGCTTCCTGTCAGAGCATCCAACCCCAGCATGGATGACGGTATTGGACCTGGAGGCCTCTGGAATCTGAAAAGGAAGGGGAACCTTCAAATACCAACTTTCACAGAAGTTGCACAAGATAAACTGCTACCACATTATACATGAGAAGCATTACAATATATGAGCTAATGCGTGCAAATGTGTTAGAAAAAGCTTTCAAAGAGAGAGCTGCATGCATGCAAAACTTGACAATTTTCCATGGTTCGTTCAGTCCTCAACACAAGTCATATGACACAGAAGTGAAAATCAACTACCTGATAGTGTAAAAAGGGTACCATTTTCCATATTTGCAGTGAACTGAAAATAACAGGGCTGTTATTTGTTATTTGCATAACATGCAGTTCGACAAATCCAATAACAGTGTGCAAAATGGGGGGGGGCTACAAACAACGTAAAGGGGAAATAGAAACATTCACTATTAGCAGCCTCACCATTCTAGCTAGAAGAGAAGATCTGGAAAGATACACCAAGAGCTAACATGCATAACTACCCACTTTTGTCTGTAGACCAACTATCTCAAAAGAAAACCTCCATAATCACTAACCAAGAAGGCTTTGTTAAAGATCCTTAGGTTTTGGTACCTAAACCACCCTTTTCCAAAGAAAGGCAGACCTTCTTCCAATGAACAAGATTATATTCAAATCCATCCTTGAGATTTCCAAAAAGAAGCTTCTCCAACCTATTAATAATTAAAATTGGGAGATAGAAAAGAGACATCATA
The DNA here is from genome assembly GCF_014633365.1 of Diospyros lotus. NCBI lineage: Eukaryota > Viridiplantae > Streptophyta > Magnoliopsida > Ericales > Ebenaceae > Diospyros > Diospyros lotus. The sequence continues at coordinate 2,831,314 of NC_068346.1, read as the reverse complement.
TGCAAAATGAGGGCAGACATAGTATTTGTAATAAGAGTAAGTTCATCACCTTTAGACAAGTACTATATCAAGAGATCAAGCTTCCATCCCATCCATCATGCATGCCATCCACCACATATTTGGGTTTAGTCATAGTTCCTAATGGAAGCCTTAATAGGATGAAGGGAGTCAACCAATTCAACATGCGAGGGAAGAAGCTCAAATTTCATTTCTATATTTTTCATAGGACCAATAGGGACAATATGAACTCTTAGCTAGATTGATATAAAAACTTGAAATGAGCTCAATAATGTCACGACCCTAAGGTAGGATTGTAATTGATTGTATAACAGCTTGTTGTTAGGCTACTTGTTAGGCTGTTAAGTAGTTAAAAGAGTTGTTGCTGAATTGGCTAGAGGTTCTATATCTACCTACAGCATTGTGGAGGGATATCGGTGGAATGAATAATCAATTCCTCTCTCTCTTGATTCTCTTTCTCTCTTTCCTTCCTTAATTCTCTCTCTTTTCTCTATCTATTCTATCTCTCTCCCTCGTTCTTACATTCTATAGTTACTGAAATTGCCAGCCCTAATTCAAGGGCTTGACAAATAACAACTCAGACTTCAAAATTCACAACTCCCTTTACCTAAAGCCTCACAAAATATAAGAGCATTGTCTGAAAAAAAGAAATGAGTAACAAACAAGTCTCTTCAACATGATTACAATTGAGCAACCATAAATCCAACCTACCCTTTCCACTTTCTAGGGCATCACACAAAAAGCCTCCGCAACAAAAACAAATAAAAAAGGAAGACACAGAATTATCTGATCTCAAGTCCCTAAAGCTACCAAAAAAACTTTAGGAGCAACATCAACCAAAACCAAAAACCTAATTGGAGGATACAGGAAATACACAAGTGCATCCACCTTCTCCATTTAAACACGTTAAACCCAAATTTTGGAGTAAATGTGACCCAGCTAACATGGTCATAAGCCTTTTCTATATCATGCTGACAACCTAAGCCTGGAGATCTATTGAGCCTAGAATCAGTGTTGTTGGTATCACACAATATGTGATATGTATTATGCGATTCAGTTTGATGGCATCCCCCACTGATAATGAACCAAAGAGTGAATCAGATTTTGCTTTGAATCGCAATCTAATTTCATGAATCGCACGATACAAGAAATCCTGGGTGATTCACACGATTCAAACAAAGCAGTAGCTTTCTTCAGTCAGGTCGTGATAAACCCAGTCAGATCTGTGCAACCCAAATGCCAAACAACTTAATTTTCGTCATTTTTTTTTCTTAAGCTAATGCAAACAGTCCTATTGGGATCTTAGGGATAAGATGAAGATGTTGAAGACATTTGAGGCAATGGTGGTGACAGCGAAAAGGAAGAGGAAGAAGAGATGGCCAAGTTAGAATCGCTCAAAAAAAATAGATTAAAAACAGGAAACAGAAACACCAAAAAGAATAGATTAAAAAAAAAAAAAGGAAAACCCTAATTGCAGCAAAAACAAATCGATATTCACCAGATTTCGACACACTAAAAAAGAAACAAAGCAAAACGCACTAGACGAACACGCAAGTGAATCAGTTACAAGTTGAATAAGCTGGATTAATACCTTGAAAGCATTTGGCGATCGAGGTCCATCTTCAAAGGAAGAGCCGAGCCGTACGTGTTGACCATAACCCTCCTCTTCATCTGTTCATGGACCTCCTGAGTCTGTTCACCATAACACACAGACATTGCATCAATTAAAAGAAAAATGGAAATCCAAATATCACTAATGGATACGTAAACATGGATTTAGAGAGAGAAAATACAGAGTGATAGGCAGATTGAAGGGGATGGTCCCCGACGATCTCATTCTTGACGCTATGGAGTCCGAAACGAAGAGTGTCGTTTTGGACCCCTCCGATTTCGTGCCCTATCGTCTTCTCTCTCTTCACAGCCTCCATTGCTTCTGCTGCTTCTGCTTCTCTTCCGTTCTCTTCTTCCCCGATTTTAGAAGATGGAACTGGCTCCGTCGTGGCTTTGTGCACAAGAAATGCTTCGAAACGTCGTCGTCTCATCAACAGTAGTGTTGGTTAGTGTCCTTTTGTGTAAATTACACTAACCACCATGACTGTGACATAATTACACGACCTTGTTGCAAATCATGGGGACATACTTACTTTACTGCTCTGGCTTGCTCACTCTGTACTCTCTGTTATTTATTTAAGTAAAATTAAAATTTAATCTCGGAATATAAGTCGAACAGTCGAATGAGCAATATATCGGTATTAATCTGATGAATTGTGAGTTTTATCATTGTCCTGAGCAAAAGGCATAGACTCAATTTGTAATTTATCTCTCCTGATATAATCAAATACACGAGTATCGAGAGTTATGTAAAAACGATCATTAAGTAAAATTAAAAAAAAAACCCATCAATTATAAATCATATTAACATAATTATAAGCATTAATAAATTGCAATTGAATTGGTAACTAAATGTATGGCCTCAAGCTTGGCTCAACTCATTAGAAAACTCAACAAAAACTCAAAGTTGTAGGCGTTTGCAGACAATAAATGAATTAGTATTACAGGAGTCTAGTCAAAGAAAACGAATTAATTGGGGAGAAGATGAATAGTTGACGACCATCTTCACCAAATAAGGCAAACAGTTGTAGGAACAAAGGTCATCGCACATTAGTCGGTCGAATAAAATAAGCAATAGGTGTCGGTCGCAACTAGTGACTAGTGAGAGAATAAAAAAAATTGTCAATCGTCTCTATAGTGTTGAAAGAAGAGAAAATGAATAACAAAACAGATGAATGTATCCGCTACTTGCTTTGCACAATAAAATGTAGAAACAATCACAAAAGGAATATAATGGGAAGCGATAAAGAGATTGTAACATGAAGAAAACAAAAGTTTCTTAAAAAGGCAACTCCAACTAAAATTCTAATAAATATGATGAATAGTGATATACGTGTATATATATTACTTATGTTTAAATAATATATTTATAAAATATATATTTAATATATGTATATATTATTTAATCAAAAAATAATATATTTATAAAATTATGAATAAATTTATTAATATATTTATAAACGAACATGTTTTCATGAGCTAATTGCGAACTTTTAATCAGCTCTATTTTTGAGCCTCTAATTGAGTCAGCTTGAGTTTTACTTAACTTAATTTCGGCTCATTTACAAATCGAATTTCAAAGTTAAGTTCAAGGTTGCCTCATTTACTTTAATGAACAAATTCAAACGAAATTTTATCGAATCGCTCATGAATGACTCGACTTATTTGCAACCCTAATCATTAATCATGAAAATAATCTAATATTTTTTTTTGAATTCACAATTTTATTTAATTCTTTCCAGTTTGATAATTAGGTCCAAATTAGCTCAATTAAGTATAATTTTATCCAATATATAAAATCGATTTAGAATAAATATGTTCATGTTGACTTCGTATGACAAATATTATATAATAATAATAATTGTAAGACCCAAATATATACATAAATAAAAAAAATAAACTCGTTGCTAATAATTTGTTTACTTTTTTTCTCTTTTTTTTTACAGGTTATATATATATTACTTATATGTACATATAGATTCTATAAATATTATTATATGATATTGTCAAAGTGAATAGGAACACATTCTTTTTAAATTAATTTTATATGTTAGATAAAATTATATTTAATTGAATCAATTTGAATGTAATTGTCAAAATTAAAAGGATGAGATAAAATTACAAATTTGTAAAAAGAATTAAATTATTGTCATGATTAACCCTAATTATAAATAATCCATAAACTTTATCCAATTATATTAGTTTAATAAAAGCTTTCCTCTCACCATCGTAGTCGAAAGATAAATTGTAAGTTTGGAATAGTCTAAAACACACATTGAAACACATGATTTTTTTTTATTTTTAAATAAAATATTAAATTAATCATTGTACTTAATAAAGACGAAATAAGTTATTGTACTTTTATATTTAAAGTCATTTTGAAAACCTTACTTAAGAAAATGTCAAATAAATAATTATAATTTTAGTTTTGATGTTACGATAGTTATTATAGCAAATTTGTTTAACATCATCTAATAATATTTTAATTTTATTAACTCTGTTTCCAATTAATAAAATAACTTTCACCATCACAAACATAACCAAACTAAAATGCAATAACTTATTAACACTTAGAGTGTGTTTGATTGCATATATTTTTCATGGAAAATATGTAATCATTACACATTTTCTATGGAAAACAATCAAACATTCCTAATTTTTCTATGGAAAAATATGTAAGGTACAAGCATTTAAAGCTTTTTTCCATGGAATTCATTTTTCAATGGGATGAGATGGTTTTTGTTTTCTAACTAATATTACCTAGAATTAAATTCTAGGTAATGTAATCAAACACAACCTTAGCTCTTTATTTTTTCTTTTGCAAGGAAAATAAGAATGTGGTCAATTGCTGAATTAAAGGAATGAGAGAGAGCTAGATTTGGGTAGCATGAAATGCTGGGCATGAAATCCCCAGCGAATCTGATATTCTTCTTCCCTACCCTACACGTCCCATTCCCCTATCTAACCAACCCTACCTTATATCAAACAATATCATTCGTCCTAATTCTGATCTCCTCTTCCAACCCATTGGAGCTAGCAGCTTACACGCATATGTATCTTCTCTAAACTCTAAAGTGTTCTTTCTTTTTGCTTAGGCTCTCTAAAGTGTTCACACACACACACAGAGATATCTCTATCTCTCTGTGAAGTTCTCATCAGAAACCCATCAGTTGGATGCAGGTTTCGGGCTGTTTGGCAGCTGAGAAAAGCAAGTGCAAACAGAATATATATATATATATATATACACACACATGTATGTGGATGGAGTCGAGTGTTGCAGTGTTTTCCATCACTGGTAAGTGACCTTGACCTTGCAGTATTACTGCCTGTGTGTCTTCCATCTCTGGAACTTGTTTTGCTTCATCAGCTGCTTCCCCTTTGTTGCATGCGTTGCTTATATATAAATATAAATATATATATATATATATTCAGACTTCATTTGCCATGAGAACCAGTTGATTTCATATTAAGTGTTGATTTCATATATTACGATGATAAAATCTTTTAACAACAAAAAGAATGATTTGTGCGATGGATGTTATCCTAACTGTGGCCAATACATAGAGAGTGCTACTGCAAATTAATATACAAAGATGATACATATATATAGTTGAACATGAAATTAAATGACATTCCCATCTTTCCAAAAAAGAAAGAAGAATAATTCAAAGAGGGGAATAAAAAAGGGATTTGTTGGTTGAATTTATGGGGTTAGGTATTCGATTGGTTCTAAAAAGATATCTGTGCAAGACTGCCATGTACTTTATACAGGCTTTCGGCTTTGCCTATTCTGTCTTTTGCTAGCTTGCTTTTTCTTTATCATTTATAATTAATTATTAGATAATTATTTCTTTTTCTGATTTCTGTGCTTCCAATTATCTATGAAAATCAGAAGGCAAAATTTAATTATCTGATAATTAAAATAATATCTTGTTGATATCAGAATAAACTCTTGAAAAAATAAATCTTTTTGGCAAGTGAAGGGTTGCTTAGCAAACTTAATTAATGGAAAATAGATCTTTGGATACGATCAGGTAATAATAAACATTAGACAACATAATGAAAATATGAACATAAGAAGATAATATATGGTTTTACTCAACAAAAAGAGAAGAAGATAACAATTTTGTATTACACAAATGAATATATATATAATTTTAAAATTTATATTGTACAAAAGAATTGGAGATGAAGATATATATATATTTCATCATCTTAGCAAAACATGGAGAGAGATTAGGAGAAGCAGAACAAAATATAAATAAATAAAAAAGAAAAGAATCAAGCAAAAGATAAAGAAGAGAAGAAACTATACCATAAGAGCTTACATATATATGATCTCCATAAGTTTACAAAGATTTCTATCTGTTTTACCTGTATTAATTGTGATTTTTAGATTATTGTGCATGTCTAATAAATTTATCAGTCCAGAAGAAGGATTAAAAAAAAAGCAAAAGCAAACAAGAAAACTAAAACAAGTCAAGAACTGAAATAACCATTTGTTTCTTTGGTTAAAAGCAAACCAAAATACTCCTCAAAATAAGCAACATGGTAGGCTTCAAACACAACAATCATCAGCCCTTCAGACCACAATATTAGGGAACCTTTCTAACTGGACTTTGGTTCACATATATATATATATATATATGTATATGGTTGTAGAACTCTTGGCAAGTGAGAATTGCATCTAATTCTATAAAGATTAGAATTAGGAAAGTAGATTTAGCGGCTCGCTTTTCTAGTTTGTTTTGTTTTGGAATTGCAGGAATTAACATGGGAATTAAGCAAGGGAAAAATTAAGATTGTATAGCAATTAAAAACATATATATATTCAAACAGGTAATTCTGTAAGAGAATCCCAATTTTAGATCTACAGTGAACCAACATTTGGAAGAAGATAGAGGGCAGAGGCTACATATATGACATATTTAGGACTTGATTCATTTTCTTCTCTGATCCATGGCATTTACAGAAGCAAATAGATGAAAGAACCAACATAAATAGAAACCCTATATGACCCAAAAAATAATAAAGAAACCCATATATGGCCCCAAATGTATTTAGGAACACTTCTTTTCCTTCATAATGTCAAACTTACATGAATTCAATTTAGATGAATTAGCTATCAATATATATCACAAACTTGCTAAAATATGTTTTCATCCCGCTTCAAGCTTTCTAAGTTAATAGATTTACTCAAACAAGCTGCCAAAGAAAACACTCTCACAGGAACATGTGTTCTGACTTTCCTATATGTCATTTATAGTACATTGGCACAAATAAGTTCATATTATCGGGCAAATACAACCTCAGAAGAGCTTCACATCTCATGGTATTAGAATTGAGAAAAAACAGTGATGGGTTCTAACTGCTACGTACATATCCATCGACAGAGATCTCATCCCCGGGAAAGTACCAGAAAAAAACATGATAATAGAACAATAAATTGAAATAAGGCATTAGAGTTGTTTCTCCATTCTTTACATTCACGAAATCAAGTGTTCATCACGATGATTCAAGGAAAATCTGAATCAGTATTCAATCTGAAATCAAAATTAAAACACCTTGCTTCCGCTATAGCTGGAAAAATAAATAAAATAAAAACACTAGCTTGAGTGAAGAGAACTTACAACTTATGATTACTTGGTAGAGGAGCAGCCCATCAACGTGGCATCCCAAAAGAAGAATTGGTGAAGTTTCTTTGATTAGCATGCCAAGTTGATCTAAAGACCCATGTTTCAGGTCAAAAGATGATTTTTCATGTGCAAAGAATGTCAAGGGAAGTATTAATAGAGAAAATATAGTGTATATGATCTGCTGAAGAAAAGGGATGTGAAGATCTATTGACCTGCATGATTACAATTATATGGAAAAAAGACCATCCTAGCTAGATTACATTTTCATCAATTAGACATGTAACTGTACTGTTGGTTTAAGTTTCTTTAATTCTGAATGGAAATAGAATGGCTCATCTGCAACGATATAACTTCTACAAAGTTCAACTTCATCAATTTTGAAACACTTGATAAACAAGTTTTTAATTGAATCATTCTGCACCAACTGTTTTGAAGTTAGCTTTGAAGTTGATCTCCTGAACCAAATGAGATTAATGTTTAATTTGAAACTCCATGGAGGTGAAAATTTTGCTTGTCAATTGAACTTATATACTGAGAATGAATACACTCATCATTTTGATAAATCAACAGCAGCTGGGAGCATGTTTAATCTCCAGAGAGAGAGACAGACAGAAAGAGATGAGAGGAAGCAAGGTCAAAATTCAGTCATTCTCACATGCAATCCCAAGCGCACAGAAGTTGATAAAAGTAGTAAAAATTATAGACAAGAATAAAACAGCATATTATTACATAAACATGCGAAATTTCAATATATAGAACAATAGCTTACATCTCTCTGGTGTTTGTTCACCACCACATATATATATATATATGTCATCATTGAATCTGGCCCCAGACCTCCCAAGCTTGGCTACAGATTGTAAAGTCTGCATATCAAGAGAGAAACCAATATATAGCTGATGCCATCAATTCAGATAAATGAAAGTGTGCGTGCGTGCGTGTAATTTCTTTGTCAAATTTAACATACTTACCTGGTAATTGATTCAAGTTGGCCATAACACAGTAGCTGGGGCATGAAAGTGCCCATTACATCCATATTTGCAAGGTTTTGCTGTTCATGATCGAAAATCCAAGATTGTTTCATATTTCTTTTAGCCACATTAGGGTTCTCATGATTTATGTCACTTCTCGGTGCTTGACTAAATTGCAGGCAAGAAAATGGTTCCTTGATCGGATCGCTGGCCATCATTTCCATGGCAGCCTCAGATTGGTTCAAGATACGAGGCACTGAACCAGTCAGTTCTTGTGAATTAATGCTAACCCTTTTTTTGTTCATCTTTTCTCTTGTTCTTTCCCTTGCTCTTGCTCTTGCTTCGGCCCTTGTCTGAACTGCAGCGTCATATGACTGCTTCATCTTCTTCCTCTTGAACCCTTCATTTCCAGCAGCTTCATTGGATCCTGAAACCAAGCCTGCCCCGTCGCCGTGCTTCATCTGCTTCAGCTCCTTGATCGAAGCTTGTGACTTGGTGAGCAACCAATCAAGTGTTTTGCTTGCTTTGTCGAAACCCAGTACATCTTGAAGACTAAAAAACTTCTTGGCAATGTCAATGGAGAGTCTCACTCTCCTCTCCCTTGTCCCTCGAGCCGTGCGAATCTTGCTGTGCCGATCTTTCTTCCCAGGTTTCCTTCTAGCAGGAAGTGATGAACTACTCTGTGAATAATTAACCCTTTGGTGTTTGTTCGAAGCCGCCATGGCAGAGATTGTGGCAGTGACATCATAACTGGGTGGCACTAAGTCACTCTCAAGCAGATCAAGCTGATCGTGAAGGAAAATGTTCTGGCCAAGAAGGGGAGATGGAGGAAGGGGGAGATGGAGAAAAGGATTGGCACTGTAGCTTGAAGAAAACATCTGTAGCTTTCAAAAATTGGGTCTACAGTAAGTAATCTTTGCAACACTACCTAGTGCTTCTGAATCTTCTTTACACAGTTTTGGTGATCTTTCCTTCCATTTTCAACCCTCTTTGTACTTGCTGGGGGTTGTTGAAGGCACTAAACCGGTAAACTAGCTGGAGTGGTATGGATGCAAAATAAGGTGCTTTCATTTTCACTAAAATTTCTTCATCTTCTTCATCTCAAACAAGGAACAAAAGCTTGAAAGTGACCTTGTGCACTAGAAATTAACCAGAGATTTAGAGCCCGGGGGGGGGGGGGGGGGGATGAACCTGGGGTTTCATCACTCTCTATCTGCTTTTAAAGAGGGGGGAAAATTAACTAGCTTGATACTGCAATCTCCATGTAAATCTCTCATAGTAAAAGTGAGGAACAGTGGTCGAGAAGGAGAGGAAATGGTGGAAGATGACTAGCTAGAGACAGTACTTGGGCTACATCACATGGGGAGAGGTCTAGCTATAGGCAAGCATATGATTGATGACGACCATTTATCTACAAAAAAAAAAAAAAAGCTTGCCATTCACATAATAGTAAATTTACATTATGGCATGGAGACATCACCATGACTACTTAATTAGTAGAAACCATACCAAATTTACAAAATGTACCTTACACTAATTAAATTTGTGGGTCTTCCCTTTTTTTATATTTTCCTTCTAGGGTTTGAAGCCTCTAGGATTTCTAAAGGTCGAGAGAAGTAAGGCTTCTTCTCATTTTTCTTTATTCCCCTCCTTTACCCAATAAAAGAAATTCGGCCATATAATTAATACATCAAAACTCTCTTTATATATCTCTCCCTCTATACTTCAATAAAGGGATAGCAATTGTAGGTGAGTTCTTTAAAGTCGTTTTCTTTTCTTTTCTTTTTTTGTTCAGTTTAATGTTATTTTTAAAAAGTAAAATGTACCTAGACTGATAGTTATGGCGTATAAAATTGGAGGGCACCACACCAATTTCAGTTCAATCAATCCTTCCTTTTGTTACCCATAAAATTAGTTGCCTAGCTAGCTAGCTCATTTTCCCAGCTGTGCGATAATCAATGAGAGAGAGAGAGGCCTCCAACCCATCAAGATAAATTGTGATGTGATTTTGATGAAGCAATGGGTCGACTAGCTAGGTACAGTCGATTAATTAAGACTAGTATAACTGTCACAGATTGTTTAATAAATACATTGACATGTCTTCAAATGCCTTTTAGCACAGTATCTGATCTTTTGGTGTGCGTCTACGTGTGGTCTTAATCATCATTTGGCATCATGGTGTTGGAACAGAGCTTCATTCCATTTAAGTACTGTTGATGAACTCAGCCCTGGCTGTGCCACTTAGATTCCGTACACATCTTGTTTGATGATGAGAAAGGCATAATATATAGTTTCAAGTGATCATCATCATCAACCCTGCACTGTTGAGGGGGGAAAAATCATCAGCCAGCAGGGAAAAAGCACAGGAACAGAAAAGTGGGGATCAATATATATTCAATTATCTTCTGTTTTTTGTTTCCCCATATAGAAACCCTGGCTAGTCACTATGTATATAGAAGAGGATTCTTTCTCTTCTTTTCCCTGTAAAAACCCTAGTCTCTCTCTTTGTCCCATATGTGTATCTTTCCTCATATATTTATGTACCCATGATTAATTAAACTGTACTAATTATTAGGATGGATTGGCTAACATTAAGGGCTATACAAATATTAATAAAATATCAATGTCAAAATAAGCAACTTTAAATGATGTTGTTCCTCCACTTCAGTCCCTTATTTTATGCCCAAAGGTTACTCAGTCAATTCGCTACTGTTGTTGTCATGGCCTCTTACAAAGAGATCTTTCTATTTGGAATCAAAAGATTTACCAAATAAATTTCTTTATGGATTGTAATTCATGCTATTAATTTGGACTGTCATACTGACTAAATGAAATGTAGAATTTGAAGTAGAAGATCTCATCTTGTTAGTTCTTTGTCAGCCATATTTCGGGTTCTTTGTTGTGTGAATTTAATTAATGGACGATTTGAGCGAATTTATCATATGCTAATTCTATTAGCTCATTGATGTCTCCCTAGATATTGTTACCTTATTATATTTCCTTTTAGGTGAAATTGGGGTTTGTGTTGAGGTCCGAACGTGGCCTAAAAACCTTTTTTCTTTATAAAGTCCTTAAGTAGTTATCCTATGATATATAATTTACTTAATTGAAAAAAAAAAAACTTTAATATTACAGAACAAAATATATTATAAATTTTGTAAAACCAAATGGGTACATGGACCAGAACAAATTGAGGTATATCCATACTCCATTAATTGGTACATCTCATAAAGCAATTAATTAATTAATTAAGCCAAGAATGTTATATACATAGATATTAACATCTCAGGCATTGTTACCTTATATTCCATTTGTTGAGGCATCTTTTTTAGGGCATTTTTTAGAAAGTGTCCTCTAAAATACCATTTTAAGGCATAATCTAAAAAAATGCCCAAATACAATAACTTTAATGAGGCACAACAATTAAGTGCCCTATAAAATATCATTTTAAAGCACAATTTAAAGAAATGACCCAATAAAACAACTCTAATGAGGCACGATAATGAAATGCCCTAATAAACAAATATAAGTGTCTTAATAAATAAATCTAATAGAGCAGAATTTTTGAAATGCCCCATTAAAATAATTCTAACAAGACACTCTAATAAAGTACCCTAATAGACAAATCTTAAGTGCCCCAATAGAATAATTCTAATAAAGCTTAGATATATTATAAAATAAACATAGGCACATGTATTAATAAGATAATGTGTAGATTAGATGGTCATGCGTGTGCAAGAAGAAGGAAAGGTTCAAGGTTCGACCTGAGGGAGAAGTAAGTAAGAGTTAAGAGATGGCCTTGTGGGGGATATGAAAAATAAATTTATAGTGATTTTTGAGGCATTTTCAAGTGTCGCAACAAACTTAAATTTATAGTTATTTTTGAGGCATTTGTAAGTGTCTCAATATGTTTTTGGGACACAGTTACATGAGGCATTATTATTAATACCCTAATAGTTAAAATGCCCTAATAAACTATCTATTAAGGCATTTTTAAATATCTCTTAATTCAAAATTTATTGTAGCGTACTATATGTGTAAAGGTATATTTCTAGACATGAAGTTATGAGATTTCACTATGCAAATTCAAGAAGAACATATGATTATTTGGTATGTTATATTGTTAGCCCCTAGTCATTGATTATAAATTACCCAATCCAATCAATACCTTTCATCACTTTATAAGCTGATTTAACTTAATTAGACTAGCCTCTTGCCTTTTGACAATAAGGTGCTTAGGTCATTGTCCCCTCAAACTTAACGGTAAAATTGATTTACACGTCTAGATTGACAATCATATATTGACATCTCATTAATCAATTATCGATACACTCCTCATTTGAATGATTTAATGAGGGATGTATTAATAATTTATTCAAGCAATAAATGTAAATATTTGAATAATTAAATTACCAATACATCACTCACTTGAATGATTCAATGAAGGGTGTATTGGTAATTAATTAATGGAGTATCAACATGGATGTCAACCTAAATGTGCAATGAGCATTGCTCAACCTCCCAAGTGTCACTAACTCTTCATGCCTTTTTGATAGTTAGAGACTTGTGTTGATTTTGTGTTTCGCTTGTTTCGAGCTCTCTCCTATTAAGTTAGTTTTTTTTTTTTCGACTATAATATTTTTATAATAATAATAATAATAATAAAAACTAGCCAATTCTATACGGGATGGTATTTTTGTGAATATAAAATAATATTTTACATATATTTGATTATATGACAGAATACAAAATATCTTTTATCAAATATCATTCTTATTTTTGAAATTATAAAAACAAAATCAAATAAGCTTTATCCCTTGTTTGGTGGCGCAATACAAGGATTAGGCTTAATTAGTTAATCCTCCAGAAAAATTAGTCTCATTCTCCCCGGACACACATCAATCTCACTAGCTCAAATGACAAAAATGCCATTTCAATAACATCAAGAAAGGTCATGATTTCCATTTGTAATTAATATACGAGGGGTATTATACTTTTTTTTAAGATAATTCCACATTTATATTTTTTTTCAAACCAAATTAATAAGGGAGAGGTATTACTTTATGCCAAACATTGTCTTACATTATTTATTTTGGTCACTAACTTATCCCATCCTTAAGTAAACCCGTCACAAAATAATCCGTGTACCAAATGCCCCATAATTAATTGTTTCAAGTCTCTTCAATTTCAGAATATATTTTTAATTTTTTGACTTTAGATTTTTATCAAATAATTGAATATTTAAAAATAAAATAGAAAACCCATTTCTTTAACTATATACTACAATTTAGAAATATTATTTTTTGATGTTTTCTAAATTTTAAGAAAATACTTTATCTATTATATTCCTTTAATCTTAAAATCACTTTTTATTTAATTTATTTTTTGCATTATTTAATTTTTAAACTAATAATTAATTTCTTAAACAATTTTACTACTATACTAAAACCCATTTTATTTAATAAAAAATTTCCAAAAATAAGTTATTACAGCTGAAATTATTCAATAAATTTAGATTTAATTTTTCACCCATCTAACACAAATTGATTGAAAGATCAAAAGGGGTCAAGTGTGGAGGAAGTGCGCTGGGCCTAGGCCCAAACCAAATGAAACAGGCCTAGGCCTACTTCTAAATGTCAATTAAATATATACTATAGGTGTGACCGGTACTATGCACACGTATAAATAAATAAATAAAATATTTCAAATGAATGCTTATGGGGTGGTAATTGAGAGTTACACTTCAATAATAAATACATTATATTTATAATTTTTTACTAACTAATAAAATTATTTGAATGTTAAATGCATTATATTTTATATTTTTTTATTACTATATATTTTTATTGATTGGTGTTATTACTCGAATATAATAATAAATTTATTAAATAAAAATATCGTCGCCAAGTCACTTTGACTATGCAAGAAAGAAAACAATTAAAGAATACAAAAAAATTCTTACGCAAATACTCGGATTCTTGAGTCAAATTATTAATACTTGAAAACAGTATTGAAGTCAATATTAAAAACTTGTCTTTTTTAAGCAATGGCTCATTTATTTATAGATGATCATAGAATTTTCTTAAATCTCCTAAAATTATGATTATATTCTAGATAATGTTTATTGTAATATTCTGATATATCCACTAGAATTAGGATTTTGAGGGATAGCATTTACTATTCATTAAAATTAGAATCTTTATGAATAATATTTATTCTTTTTATAAAAATTTTGAAGGAATTTTCAAATATTGAAACTATCTTGTTTACACTTTGTTTAGAACCCTCTAAAAAAAAAATACACATTTTCAACTGAAAGAATTATTTTGGACTTTTAAATTTTTTTTATCTTTTATTAGCCTTTTGTGTATAATACATGAATTGGTAATAAATATATATATATTATATTTTAAAATATTTTATCAATTAATAAAAATATTTAAATACTAAAAATAGAGTGTTTCGAATATTCAAAAAATACTCATTAACAAAATTATTATTATTATTAAAATTAAAATACAATAATTAAATTATTATAAAATATAAAAAAAACGTGAAATAAATGGGCATGAGCATTAAATAGAGATTCATTGTATGCGAATTAAAGTGCAGGGTCCGAAGGTCAAGCTGCAGTAAGCGCGGCACATGCGCGGCGGTCTCTGGTCGGTGAAGTTGGATTGTGGGCCCACTCTCACGTGAGCGCCTAAAGGCTGGCACTCTCGCCCTGCACTCTGCACCAAACCCGGTCCCGTGGACTTGGCCAATAGCGGAGTGACACGTGTCTTGTAGGAAGCACGCCTTTTCGCTGCTTCTCTCTCTCTCTCTCTCTCTCTCAAGCGTGCCCCCCACGTCTCCCCCCTCTCTTTATCCGATGCCTCCTCCAATGTCTATTGCGTCTTCTCTGTGTCTGACGTCTCCTCCGACAGCTCCTGCACTCTCCTCTCTCTCTATTTGGGGTCACCTTCAGCGTCTCTTCTCTCTATCTTGCATTTCTTTCGGTGTCTCCTCTCTCTGTCCATCCTTGACTGTGTCCCGCTGTTCGTTATTCTTTCTATCATAAATGATAATTTATATTATTTAATTATATAAGAAGAATTTAAAATATTATGATTAAAAATGTAAAATTTTAATCATTAAATTAATTAAAAATCTAGAATATCAAAGATTTTGATTGTATTGATACTTAAAATTATTCTATATTTCATTATATATCCAAGATTTAGTTATATATTTCATTATATTGATAGGGTTTATTAACTAAGATATAAATAAAAAAAATAAAATATAAAAAATATTTTTTATTATATTTATTAATTATTTTTTTAAGAAAATTATATAACTTTTTATTTTAAACTTTTAAGATAAATTTATTTTTTCTTTTCCTTCAAATAATATATATTAAATTTTATAGATAAATTGAGGTTTATTTTATTTATTTTAATAAATATTGTCTTAAAAAAAGGGGCGCGTTTGCCACAGGACATGTGGCGCTCCTCTATTGGCTCAATCTAGCAGTGGATTGGGTCCAGCATAGAACTTTTCTCCACCATTTACTGTCCAATCGTGATTGGCTGGCCTCAGGATAATGTTCGAAGACCGAAGAACCTCCTCTGGTGAACTCACTCTTATAATTAATTATGAAAATTCAACTAAAATTTATTACAGCCGAGTGAATTCCAAACTTCTTTCAACCAAAGACCACCAACCGACAAGCAAAACTAAATGCCACCGTACAATATATTATACATAAATAATTTGTGATTTTATTTTATTTTACCAAATGCCAATCTACAATAGATTCTTTTTATTGTATATAATTGGGATACGGGCGGTTAAAAAATGAGATATGACTATAAAAATAAAAAGAGACCTAAAATCCTAAAGAAAGAGACCTAAAATTCTAAAGAAATTGACAGGTGCATAAAATTATCGAATGATTAAAAGAGCTGAGAGACATTAATCAAATGATAAAAACTGAATGACTGAAATCAAGGGACAATTAAGTGACCTCACTTGAAAGTCTTTTTCGAGACTTTCAAGATACTATCTCAAAAATGCAAATGTTACATGGCTATTACTATTTGAGTGACTCTCGTAAGTCGCTTGGACCCAAAACCCTCTTTCCCAATCGTGTGAGAGATCATTCAAGAAAACTACAAATCTTTATAGATCTTATTTCTAGATACTGTTCACATGAGATTGTGAAAAACAAACTCAATTCTACCTCCAATATCATCGCCTATAAATTTGAAAGAGAGCTCAAAATGTCCATCGAAAATTGTGAGTCTCCCTTCATCTATTAGTCTAATCCCCTTATAAAAGGGAAACTCTTCCTCTAACAAATGTATACTTAGAATTTCACATCTATGGCAAGTCTACTTTCTCTATATTCTACATACTCATTCGAATGTTGATGTAAGCATTAGAAAGTCTGCACGAGAGATTGCCCGCACACTTAATTGAATGATATTTTCTTGTAGGTCACTTGCATATCCTAATCAATACATTCTCCCATACGAAGAAATGTATTGTTATATTTAAGTAACAACAAATATAATAGCAAAAAAGTATTGTATAAACACACGAAATATGATGTACTTTAAAAATAAGAGCACCAATACCCTAAAATACCTTAAAATTGTCTTTATCTAACAAGTTATTCAAAGTGCTTATCAAAACTTCTTTTGTTTTGTTTCAAAAAAAAATAAAATAAAGAGATTACATATATAATTAGGTAGTGACCTTGGAGCCCTTAAATTCTTAGTATTGTGTCTAAAAAAGTGTGCTCAACCTTGAAGAAAGATGACCAAAAACTTATCAGAAAAAAAAATTCATAAAAATAAGTTATAGGCATAGAAAGTCATCGAATAATCAAGAGACCTAAAAGACATTAGTTGAATGATCAAAATCATGAGACAACTGAGTAATCTCAGCCTCTCTCGAGACCTTTGAGAGACCCTATTGAAATCATACCTGAGCGCCTATCTCGAGAATTCATGGGTCACTCAGCCACTGTTATATAGGAAACTCTCGCGAGCCTCCAATATCATGGCCTACAAATGTAAAAGAGAGCCCGAAATACCTATCAAGAATTGTGGTTCTCCCTTCGCCTGTTAGCCTCCCCCTAAAAAAAAAATAAATGGGAAACTCATCCTCTAGTAAATGTACACACTCTGAATTCTATACATCTATTGCAATTCTATTTTTTTTTTTTTTTTGTATTCTACACACTTATTCAAAGACTGACTTTATTCATTGGAGGGTCCATGCGGGAGGTCAGACACGCCTATAACTAATTTTTTTTCTAATAGACTACTCGTAAACCCTAATCGAGACACTTTATTTTACATAAAAAAAAATTATTGTTATATTTCAACAACACTTTAATTCAGTTTATTATTAGATTTTTTTCAATTTGTATTTGTTGTATTTTGTGGGCAGCCCCCCCCACTGAAGCAAATCAATTTCGAGAAATACGAAATTTTAAATTAAATTAAAACAATTTTTATTGACTGAAAAATGGGATGAGAGAACGGGGTGCTTGGGCGCACGTGAGCGAGCGAGGTGTCCGTTCGTGGGACTTTCCGGACACGCGTAGGGCGCAGAATTTGGGGACCGTCCAAAGTCCAAACCCTTTCCTTTCTGTTCTGTTCTGTTATGTCGTCAAGTCTCCTCATCATTGCGTTCTCCATCGCGTTTGAAATGGTGATTGCTACTGATACAAATCCAAACGACCCCTTCCAACATCCATGGCTAATTTATATAATTAAGCTACTGATCATAAACACATAATTAGAAGCAAATATTGCAATGGGCGCCCTTAATTTGCTCTCTCTCTCTCTATATATACGTAAATTTTACAGCTTCATGCACGATGCATGTATATATATATATATATGGGTGGGAATTTCATGCATCATGAGCAGTCATGCCAACAGAGAAGCATGACGACGCATCTCCTGATAATGTAAAGCTTCGCTCTTTGCTGCTTCACTATCCTCCCCACCCCTTTGCTGCTGCTGCTGCTGCCGCTTCTACTGCTCATCCTTTTCTTCCAACCCCCTTCCATGCCCATGCACATCCCTTCTTTCATTTACTAATTAATTCTATCCACATATATATATATATATATAGAGAGAGAGAGAGAGAGAGAGTTGCAGTGTTTGGAGGAGTAGGGGCTAGCCAAGGCACAGAGAGAGAGAGAGAGAGAGAGAGAGAGTTGCAGTTGGGGGGTAGGGGCTAGCCAAGGCAAAGCTGCCTTCTTATAGAGGAGAGACGACCGTCGTCCCTGGGTTGGGACCCCATCTCACTTGGAATCTAATGCTCCCTCCCTCTCTCTCTCTCTCTCTCTATATATATATATATAGCAATAAACCCTAAATATTGCTCTCATTTAGTATTCAAATAATTTAATTAATTGATATATATATATATATAATAAATGCATGAGATGCAGTTATTATATATAACTGTACCCATATGTATGAGAGTTTTGCAAATAGTGCCCTTAAGAGTACTGATTAAGGTCACTTAATGCATTTGATTTAAGAATTTAAATATTTAGATAATAAATGCAATGGCTTTAAGAATTCCTTCAAGTATTCGCTTAGAATAGTGGGTAAGGAAATTGGGATTGAGGAGGAGAGTCTCTCCGCGTATCGAACCTTATTTATGGCCGACCATTAGTGCATGATACCCACATTAAATGCACTTTGCACCTCTTCCCTTTCCGCCCAAGGAATGTGTACGGGGTGGACCCACTGAATTCTTAAAAGTAAAATAATTTGGAAAAAGTTTTTCCGCTAGAACTTGCATTAATTACTAAAAGTATTAATTATTATAAAATTAATAATAAAAATTTTAATACATAAATTTTTCAATGTTAATTATGAGTTTTTCAATATATTATTTTGTGTATATTAAATATTTAGTTAATATACATATAATAAAGTAAGATAGTCTACAAAAGAAAATTTTCTCTCAAAAATTACATTAATAATAATTAAATTATTTTTATCTTTATATTATTATTATTATATTATTATTATAAAAGTAGATAGTTGCAAAAAAAATTTCTCTCAAAACTTGCATTAATTATAATTACTAAAAGTAGTAGTAATTAATAATTATGTGTATATTAATACATGAGTTTTTCAATGCTAATCATGGGTTTTCCAATATATTATTATGTGTATATTAAATATTTAGTTAGTAAATAATTTGTTGTGGACACAATTAAATAGATGAATATACATATACACGTAGGTAATTTTTAATCAGCAAGAATAGATACATACCAAGAAATTACACAAGATGTAGCCAGAAGATCACTTTCTGGAAAATTATTAAAAACCATTTATAATGTGTATATTATTTATCCACCCGTTTAAATATTTAGTTAGTTAACTTCTAAATATGGATTTTTTAATGCATTATTATGTGTATATAAATATTTAGTTATTAAGTAGTTTGCCAAGCATTTTTTTCCTTCCAATAGTCTGTCAAAGTATTTTTTACCTCTAAAACTTGCATTAAATTAAAGATAGTAATAATCTTTATATATATAAAAGTAGAATAGTCAGAAAAAAAAAAAAATTCCCCAAAACTTGCATTAATAATTTGTATTTAAGTACTTATTGCATTAATAATTTAAATTTTTCAATTATTTTGAAATAATAAGTACTAATTACTGTAAAATCTTTATATATATAAAAGTAGGATAGTTTGGCAAAGAGTTCTTCCCTCCAAAACTTGCATTAATTACTGTAAAATTAATAATGAATTTTTCAATACATGAAATTTTCAATGCTGATTATGGTTTTTCAATGCATTATTTGTGTATATTAAATATTTAGTTAATATACACATAATAAAGTAAGATAGTCTGCAAAAGAAATTTTTCTTCCAAAACTTGCATTAATAATAATTAAATTATTTTTATCTTTATATTATTATTATTATTATTATAAAAGTAGATAGTCTACCAAAAAAAAAAAAATTCCCCGAAAACTTGCATTAATTATAATTAAATTATTATTACTAAAAGTAGTAGTAATTAATAATTACTATAAAATTAATAATAAAATTTCCAATACATGAGTTTTTCAATACTAATCATGGATTTTTCAATGCATTATTATGTGTATATTAAATATTTAGTTAGTAAATAATTTGTTGTGGACACAATTAAATAAATGAATATACATATGCACGTAGGTAATTTTTAATCAGCAATAATAGATACACACCAAGAAATTACACAAAATGTAGCCAGAAGATCACTTTTATATTGATTTTTCATAGTCTTTCCGGCTTACTTGCTGAAAAATTATTAAAAACCATTTATAATGTGTATATTATTTATCCACCCGTTTAAATATTTAGTTAGTTAACTTCTAAGTATGGATTTTTTAATGCATTATTATGTGTATATCAATATTTAGTTATTAAGTAGTTTGCCAAATATTTTTTTCCTCCTCTGCCAAAATATTTTTTACCTCTAAAACTTGCATTAAATTAAAGATAGTAATAATTAATAATTAAAGTAAAAAATTAAGCATAGGTTTCCAATAATATTTATAATATTTATTTATAATTAAATTTTAAACTCAATTAATCTTCTTATCAATTAATTAAAAATATTTATAATATTATTTTTGATTAATTCCTCAATCAATCAAAAGTAAATATTATTTTCGAAGAATATGAAAAGACAACTTAAACTATTAAGTCACAGAAAATTATTCATTTGTATAAAATAAAAATAATTTGCATTTAGTACTTATTATTCCAAAGCTATTGGAGACCTCCTATAAAGTATTTTAGAATTTTTCACTATCAATTAAATAAATATTATTAATAGAAAATTTGAATAGACAATTTAAATTATTAATTATGTCATGTATAGATATATAATTTCTCAATAAATTAAAAATAAATATTTTTTTATAAATATCATTAATAAAAAATATTTATAATATTATTTTTGATTAATTACCAATTATTAAAAAATAAATATTAATGTATAGGTTTTTCAATGGTAATTAAGATTTAACATATCACATTTACAAGACTATGGAAGAAAATTAATACATAGTGAAAGAAAAATAAGTCAAAATTCATATTTTTAAAATTTTGTTATCACTACAAAATTTAAATTTCAAGATCAGAAATTAAAAATTTTGAGTAAATTTTTAATTAGCATTGAAAAATCCATACTTTCTCACATTTAGGAGTTTTAATTTATATTTATATTTATAATTTATTAATAAATATATAATATAATAAATAATTTTACTTTAATAATTAATCAATCGCTACCTTTAATTTAATGCAAGAGTAATGCATGAATTTTTCAATATTAATTAAGATTTAAGATATTGTATTTTCAAGATTAATATATAAATTTTTTAATATTAATTAAAATTTAATTTTTAAATTTATTATGATTACACCTTCCGTGCAACGCACGGGTGAACATTCCCAACACAATCAATTACCTCCTCTCTATAATTAAAAACTAGTTTATTTTAAAAATGGAATCGAATAAATTAAATAGATGTTAGAATTGAATAAATAAAAAAATTAAATTGATCGAGAAAATCTAAAAATACTGAAAAAAATGAAAATAATTGAGAAAAATAGAAAGAAATATTTTTGAAATTTTAAATAATTCAATTATTTTCAATTTTTTAATATAGGGACCGAACTAAGGACAAATCTAAAGAACAATTAAGAAGTAAATTATATGGGATGAGCAGAGGACAAAGAGTTAAAAATGATAGACAAAGAATTGCCATGCGTATACATATATATACATATATATATTGAGGTTTGAGCTAAGACTAACACGGGCTGATGTCCAGTCTAGCTTTCCCCTGAATCTATCCATAGATTAAACGAAACTAAAATAACCAAAATACTCAAATTTAAAAATTGAACTGAACCAACCTATAGGTTGAACCAAATGAAACTGACAATTTTGGTCGATTCTATTATATTGTTTTGATTAATTGATCGAAATGTTACTTATCCCTATTTGCATATTTAATATATTTATTTTTAATATTAAATATTTTTATTAATTATTAATAAATATATCATATTTAAAATATTTTACAAATCAATAGAAATATTTTAATATTAAAAATAAAATATATTAAATACAAATTAACGAATATTCTGAAGGCAATTGTTAACAAAAAAAAAAACTTTATATACATACATATATATAGATAGATAGATAGATACAGATAAAGATATAGATATAGATAATCCTATTTGCGTAATTTGAAGCAGCTTGGATGTTTCCTTTGTCCTGCTGTTTTCATGGCCAACTATATCACATATATCTCAAACAGTTAAACATTGGCCACCATATGTTTTATAGGGAAACGACTATTAAAAGAATAAAAAAAATTAAATCTTAAAATAATTTTTTAAACTACAAAAATATTTTTTTTTTTCCTCGTCGGGGTCTCAAACAAAGCATAAATAAAACAAGTTCTATATTCAAAAATTCATGGAAAGTTCTAATAAAAGGGTAATAATTATCCATAAACGTTCTAATTCTACTTAATCTCAAAATTTCAAAATAAACATTATCCATCAAAATATTAATTCTAATAGAATTCAGAATATTAAGATAAATATTATCTGAAATAATCATAATTCTAAGAGATTTGAAAATATTTCACTATTTTATAAATAGATAAGTTCTCATTTCAAAAGAAATATGCATCTGAAATTGATTTCAATACCATCTTTAAATTTTTAATATTTAACTTAAACATTATAGTATTTACATAGGAACTTTCATGCGTTTTTTGGTTGTTTTCTTTCTCCGAGAGTTTAGACGATTTGATAACAATATTCTTAATAAATAAATTTATTATTGTGTTGAAAGAAAAAAAAACTTTAATGGTTAATTAAAGTCAATAATTAACTCCTTACAGCTTCTCTTATACAAGAGAGACGAAAGAAAGCCCCAAAGTCATAAATTAATTAATAAAGAAAGAAATATTGGGGTGTTATTCTTTAAACTTTTAGGTTTCGTGTTTGAGCCCTAATTAAGGGATAAAGTCCAGCAGTCAACGACTATCTTAAAAATTGAAAAAATGTCTGATCGCCCTCATATTAGTAGAGAGAGATTAGGGATAGAAACTGGCTGCTAAGTTCTCTGATTTATATCTCTATTGGAATCATAAGGTCAAGTAATAGGAATACTCGTGATGGTGTGTTAAAAAAAAAAAATACAAAAAATACTATGAAAAGTGTATGTATTATTAATTAAAGTAGGTGTTAATTTACACGAGAGGTACCCGACCCATTGATTGAGGTCCTAGCTGCCTAACCTTATCTTTTAGTCAAAGTCCTTGTGTAGGGACCCGACCCATTGACAGACTGCTATTATAATAACTTGTGCCCATGCCCAGTGACCAGTCTGGTATAATAGATCTAATATATAATATACGTGTGTATTATAGAATTATTATAAATTATATATATAATATATTTTTTACATTATATATTATGCTTTTTATATTATATAAAATATTAATATATGAAGGAGAGTTTTGGTTTTGCCCAAGTTAAATTAGTTAATCTTTTATTTTTAAAAATGATACTAACTCTCTCTTGCGAGGTTAATTACAATGCATAGTATAAATTCTTCTTGTTAAATAATAATAATTAAATTTATTAAATAAAAAATAAAAAAATGCCAATGGTAGTCGATCAAGACGATTAGTCATGATCATAAAAGCCAAACCATCAATATTTTTATTTTAGATAATTGTCACCGATAAACTTATAAAACTATTAAAAAATCATCAAATTTGTTATTGGGTTTCAAACCAAAAATAAATACTAAAATTTTAATCAAAATCTAATAATATTTGAAAAATAGAGATGGAATAGTTTGAATTCATTCATCACAATTGAGTTTTAATTAGAACTTAACTATTTCGATTGTAACTTGACTATTATTGAAATAGAAAGAGAATTTGAAGTTATTATGACTAAAGAGTTAAAAAGAAAGGGAATCAAATACTTTTATTTTTCAAACTCAGATCTATGTTTGATGGTTCGGAGCTAAATTTTTGAGTTCAATAAAATTACACAAAATAATATAAAGTCATTGCTCAACAATATAATAAAATATATAATTATTAGAAGATTACATTATTTTATTAAAAACAAATAACAAATAAGGCGTGGCCCATTGCTGTCGCGCTGCAGCGGATTATTTTCAGAGAGTTAAAACGACAAGATGGCGGGAAGCCGAGCGGGGTGGGCCCAGGTGTGTGAAAGAGGCATTTAAGCACGTGACATGAGTGGTCCCTGGCTTTGGTGAGGCATTTTTTTTAGGATATTTTTTAGAAAATATTCTCTAAAATAAAATTTTAAAGTGTAATCTAAAAAAGTGTCTCAATACAATAATTTTAATGAGGTACAATAATTAAGTATTCTATAAAATACCATTTTAAGGCATAATTTAAAGAAGTGTCCAAATAAAATAATTTTAATTAAGCACGACAATAAAATGCCCTAATAGACAAATCTAAGTGTAAATCTAATAGAGTAGAATTTTTGAAATGCCCCATTAAAATAATTCTAACAAAAAACTCTTATGAAATACCCAAATACACAAATCTTAAATGCGCCAATAAAATAATTTTAATGAAACTTAGATATACTATAAAATAAACATAAGCACATATATTAATAAGATGATGTGCAGATTAGGTGGTCATGCATGTGCAAGAAGAAGGAAAGGTTTAGGGTTCGAGTTGAGGGAGAAGTAAGTTAGAGTTAAGAGAAGATCTTATGAGGGATATGAAAAATAAATTTATAGTGATTTTTGAGACATTTTTAAGTGTCACAACAAATTTAAATTTATAGTTATTTTTTAGACATTTGTAAGTGCCTCAATACGTTTTTGAAGCACAATTACACGGCATTATTGTTAGTGCCCTAATAGTTAAAATACCCCAATAAATTATCTATGAAGACATTTTTAAATGCCTCTTAATCCAAAATTTGTTGTAGTGACGGCAAGCAGTGTAGGTGGTGTTTTATTTGTGTTTTAGTTTTGAGTTTTAAATTCATTTTCAGTTTTGAGTGTCTGTTTTGAAATTTTTAAAAATATAATTTTTTTTTATTATTCTGAAAAACTGTTTCTTAAAATAGAAAACTGGAAAACATATTTACTTTGAAATTTTGAAAAAAAATTATTTTATAATATTTTGTTAAATAAAATTGATTTCAAATAAATTATAAATATTTATTAATACATTATTAATTTGATTCAAAGATTTAAATTACAATTCAAGAGATAATTGATAATTTAATTTTAAAAATGAAATAAAGTAATTATAAATTACAAAATAACATAACATTATCACAGGTATAATCCAAAAATTTAAAAATATTTTTAAAAAAACAATACAAAAAATTATATTACATATTTAATTTAATATTAAAAAAAAAAAAAAAAAAAAAAAAAAAAAACCAACAAATCAAATCACAGGGAAAAGAGTCGCAGTAGCAAGCAGGAATAAACCATAGTGAAGGGGAGGAGATGCTCGGCTGTTCGGCGATGGCGGGCGTAATACTAGGATTTCGATTAACGGCGATGGATGGTAGCGGGCCAGAAGAGAAGAGAGGAGAAAAGAGACTGGGGCGATCAATGGCGATGGGCGGTGGCATCGGTCGCGATGCGAGGGTTTGCGATGGGGGCAGTCGACAGTGGTGGTCGCAGTGGTGGCGGCAGAAGCGGTTAGCAACGGTGATGGCGGGCCAGAAGCTCAGAGAAGAGAAAGGAGACGACGGGCTAGAAGCTCAGCGATGGTGGTCGACGGCCAGAAAATGAGAGGAAAAGTGGAGAAGATATGAGGAAAAGAGGAGATGTGGGTCTCTGCAGTCGGTGGGTAGGTGGGGGGTTGGATCCGTTTTCCGTGTTTTAGCATTTTCAGTGTGTTTTCACTAAAAACGCTCAAAACAGGGTTTTCTTTACAAATTTTTTTCTTATTTTCGAAAATGCGTTTTTGAAAATAGAAAAGAGAATTCATTTTCAGTGTTTTGAAAAACTAAAAACTCAAAACGAGTTAAAAACAGCAAAGAAAACAGGCCCGTAAATTTTTGTTGGCTTGAAACTGACTGAATCATCTGAACATAGACACGTAAAAATAAATTTAAAATATTATGTAAATAATTATTTTTACTTATTTTATTTAAAGATAAAAGGCAATGTGTGTTTATTCAGTTTTAACCAAAACTCGTTCAGATTTTAAATTAAAAATTAAATTAAATTGATCGGGTCAAGCAAGTCCATATTATTTTTTAATTTTTTTTATTAAGTGAAAGCTTAAAAATATGCTTATATTTTATATAAAAAAATTATGTGATATTCTGAACTTTCAAAATGCCTCACACATTTATTTAAATTTTTTTTATTAAATATCTTAACAAAGTAAGTAAAAATACGTGTTACTAAACACATTTAACTAGGCTCTTATTTCGAGTGAAGCTATAAAAATGTCCCTATCGTTCGACGGGAACTAAACAACTCAATAGAAATAACTCGACGATAATAACTTATATTTTTACATAAAAATACTAGAATAAATTACACTTGTAAGGTTTTAGATTTCTGATGATGCGAGAACAATCACCACTCTTATCTCAGATCAAGTATCTGCAATAGAGTTAGGGATTTATTCTCCCGTGATCACTCCGATACTTAAGTTAGTTCCCAAAGTTATTGAAACTAGAGATTGTTCATACAAAAACTAAAGAAAACCCAAAAAATGAATCCCTTGTATGGATTCACTCATATTTATGTGAGGCGGATGTCATTCCCAAAAGAAAAGAATTTCCTCATTTTCTATTAGCGAAAATCTTCCAAATATTGCGGAGGGATCCGTTGCTAAGTTTGTTTTCAGGAATGGGGGATAAGTTATTCTTCGAGCATTTTGAGATAATGATCCCCTTAATTTAAAAATCACGATCTTATAACGAACAAAAATGCCCATCATCTCCAAGAATCTCGGGACAACAATCGTCTTTAGGGACTTCAGGGGAGCCACAGGGGTCGAGGATATCGGAATACGCTTGTTAGACTTAGATTTGGGCTTCTGTGTATTTTCTAGGTCAACCCAAACATGTGCCCTTTCCAATTTAAGCCAGGTGAAAATTCTCTAAATTGTCCTTCGAGGAGCACGTGTCTTTCATCCACTGACTAATTCGCAATGGCATTAAGGTAGTTACAATTTTCAGGATTTTTCTCTCATCAATTTCATTAAATTATAGCAAATACCCTCGTATTTGGGAAATTAAATTAACCTGTCTTCGAGCAAAAAAATATTAAGCAATTCATGTAATAATATAAATTTTTAGAGATATCTTGTGTATGGTAAATTTAATATTAAGAGATAATCTAATTTAACTTGTGTAAACCGTAAGTGACTAAGCCTTGTCTAATTTATAAAACGGAAATCTTACTTGGCATTCAAGTTGCCCAAACCTATATTTTTATTTTTTTATGTGATTATTTATTTTTTTATTATTTTAATTACATTTATGCACCTCCTTGTCTTAGTCAATTTAATCTCTATACATGTGATAATTTAAATTTTTTATTATTTTGATTACATCTATATATTTGTATTTTCGAATCAATTTAATCTCTATACTTTAACGTATAAAAAAATAAATTAAATTGACAAAAAAATACACACATAATGTAATTAAAATAATAAAAAAATTAATATATTAAAATACAAGAGTTAAATTGATTCAAAAATATAAATCTAAGGGTGTAATTGAAACATTGAAATAACAAAATATTTAATTAATCACACACAAAAAAATAAAAGTACAAGAGTAAAAATATAAATTTAACCATTCAAATTTAATATTTTTATTAACACTCTATATTAATATCTTATATATTTATATTAATATGACACTAACTAGGAAACATCATTATCGAATGTCACCATAGGTGTTAACTTAAGCATCTAAATTGCATTTGTATTTTTTAAATTTGAAAAGTATTTCTTGTATTTATATTTATAATAAATCTCGAAATGTCGAATGATATGTATATATATATATAACGCACGGGCCCAACATTATATACTTGATATTAGCACCGAAACTGGGCCAGGCTTCTTCCGTATGAATCCAGCCGAAGTTTGGCCAGCCCAGTAGCCCACTACCCACCGCTAACAAGACCCAATCCTGGCCCATTTTTTCTCAATTTAATTGATAATGCTTCAGTTATCACATTAATATTTTTTTTTTATCTTACTTTGGTGTTTTTTTTTTTTTTTTTTTTCAAAAGCAAGATTAGTTGTACTAATTGAAATGTGACAGAAAGAGTAACTGAGATTCACTATACCCAAAAATCAAAACCTTAAACTCATTAACGCTACCAGTATCTACAACTCTATTAATTACTTGTATGTACATTTTATATGTTATTAGGTCTATATATATAATGTATTTATTTAGGTAGTGTTTATTAATTAAAATATCAGTTGAAAAAGTGAGATATGAAAGACATCTTAGATAAAGATAATTTTCATTGTATTTATTAAATTTATTTAAAAATTCTTCAAAAATAAGTTACTTGACTTTTTTTTTTATTGTTAGTGTAAAATTATAAATATATATATTATTCAAACTAAAATTTTTCATAAAAAGAATGTACAAACAAGAATTAACATAATATAATATTATAATTTTAACAAATTTATGAGCATGACATAAATAAAAGACCGAATAGGTAGATTTTTTTTGAATTAAACTTGAATATATAAACATGTTTTATAGTATTCTCTCTCATCGTTCCATCCCCTTTTCTCCCTCATCAATTTTCAATTTGAAAGCATTTAATTTGGATCCTTCTCACCATATGTCTCAAAAACGATCTCGAAAAGTAAGTGATAGATAATACTATGATATAATTTCATTTCATTAATTGTCACGATGGGAAAACGACATTGTTAAAGATTTATAGGTACTCTTTACATGCTCTTTTCCATTTCACTAAGCTCAATTTTCTATAGGGCTTGGTTAATACTATTTTGAAAACTTTAAAGGCATTAAAACTTAAGACAATGTAACGTTTTGGTTAAAAACTTTCAAAAAATTTACATATAATGTTAAGTTAGCAGAGTTTTTTTGCCTATTTAGCATGGTATTGTATTTGTGTTGAAGACTTAAATCATTTATTGATTAAGTATTTAAATAAGTAATTTTATATCATTTAAAGGTATATTTAAAACAACAATAAATTTAGAGTTAATAATATGAATATAATATGTATTAAATTTCCGCCAGACATACAAAGGATATTGGCATGAAGCAGAAAGACAAACTGTTCTGTCGTTATATATCAATGGATAAGTACAAAATGCCAATAATTCCCTGTTATTTAAGACTGTTCGGAGAGGGATTGGCTGATTTCAATTCGACTTTGCGCGATTGGTTGGATTCTGAGAGTCCTCTCTATCTTGGTTGAATCCTGTCCAAATCGTTGCCTGAACCCAGAAAAATTTCTCCCCCCTTCAGGCCAACCCATCTCGATTCACAGCCTAATCTGTGTAGAAGCCATTTCCGATTACCAGTCTGTGCCCGTTTCAGTTTTCTCTGAGAAACCCTGATTGATGGAGGCTTTCTCAGTGCTGTCATCAGCTATCGGCAGCGTCTCCTCTGCTTCTCGGTTTCTCCGTAGCCTCCCTTCTTGTTGAAGAAGTCTTTCTACTTTATTTCTTCCCGCTTCGCGAGTTTTCGACATCTGTGCTATTTTGGTTTGGTTTGATTCTCTGTAAGAAAGGAAAGATGAATGTGGTGAAGTCTCGGGTTTGGCAGCCTTGCAAGAAGAAGAGATCTTGATTTCCAGAGAGAGAGTTGAAGAAAGGAAAGAGAAGGACACAATGGATGGTATTTGCATCTAGTTCCAAGACTCTCATGGTGCAGATCGGTGAGTTGAAGAAATCATCCTGAGATAGGGAGATATATAGACAGAGAAAGAGAGGGATGGCTTCTCGTTCATCCGCCAGCGGCGGCAAGACGGTGGGGAGGTATGAGCTGGGAAGGACGCTGGGGCAGGGAACGTTTGCAAAGGTGAAGTTTGCTAAGAACACAGAGACCGGAGAGAATGTGGCTATAAAGATTCTGGACAAAGAGAAAGTTCTCAAGCACAAGATGGCTGGTCAGGTAAATGTTTGGGTTTTTAGGAATTAGATTCTGTTTGGACGGCAAGAAAATTTAGCAAAATGAACTCTAAATCAAGTTTGACATTTGAAAATTCTAGCTGCTTGATACTAGAAAGGAGCCTGATTAATAGTTTGAGCAAACTGATTGGCTTTGTAGCATTAATACTTTTCTTGCTCCAATTAAGGTATTTTGGTGTTGCATTTTCTGGATTAAGTTTACATGCCCCGCAATTTTCTGGTTTTGATAGAAGTGTTAGGTTGAGTTGTCAAGAGAAAAACGATTCGGATTAACTGTTCTAACTGTGGTTTTAGTTATTCTTTTTTCCTTTTATCTCTTTACTCCTTTTGGCCGCTTGTTGGAATCAAATTGGTGATAAGCATGCACGCTGGCTATAAGGTCTACTTTCAGCAGATTGGGTTGTCATTTCAATCTGAATTTGAATTCTGTTTTGTTACTGATGGCGCTTTCTATGGTAATGTTGTATTTATGTTTGTTCTATGCAGCTTAAACGTGAAATTTCGACCATGAAATTAATCAGACACCCAAATGTCATCCGTATGTATGAGGTTAGGATTTGCTTACATAGATCATACATCTCCTTTTTTGTATTGTGACTCAACTGCCAGCCCTTTCTTGGTATTTCTCTCTCCCTGGGGTGTTCTGATGTTGTACACAAACTGTTCTATAGTTTACACACTTGGACTGTTTAATACGTTTTGGTATTTTCATAACCGAGCAAGCTTCGGTTTTTGATGATCCATTCATTTCTAGTGACTGCAGAACCTCTGTTGTAGGTTATGGCTAGCAAGACAAAGATATACATTGTGTTGGAATTTGTGACCGGGGGGGAACTCTTCAGCAAAATTGTAAGACTATTACTGCTTCAGTGTTTCCAATGACAACCTTGTAGCTATAAAATGAATTTTCTTTCTTTTTATTTGCCAGGCTAGTAAGGTGAGACTTAAAGAAGATGAAGCAAGGAAGTATTTCCAGCAGCTTATAAATGCGGTGGATTACTGCCACAGGAGAGGCATTTTCCATAGGGACTTGAAGGTGGGAAATCACTAAACCTCAGTTTTTATTTCCATTAGACTCAGTTTTTCTCAACACAGCCTTGGAGACCCCCCCCCCCCCCCCACACACACACCCAAAAAAAAAAAAAAAAACTACAATTTAAGTATTAATGATGTATATCATTCACAGCCTGAGAATCTGCTATTGGATGCAAATGGAGTTATTAAAGTTTCAGATTTTGGATTAAGTGCTTTACCTCAACAAGTTCGCGTAAGTACGATGATTTCTTGTCATGTGAAAGGTCTTTCAGTCCGGTAATAAGTGACGCAAACATTCATTTCGGCCCGTAAGCCTTGTACCTATTTAGTTGAATTACTTTACAGTTCTAAACTTAGTGATAGCATAGTGTCCATCCCACAAATTAACGCATCTCATTATGCATAGAAGATTTCAAAAATAAGTTCCTGATGTTCAGGAAGATGGGTTACTACATACAACCTGTGGTACGCCAAACTATGTTGCTCCTGAGGTACATTTACTGCTGTCATGGCAATTGTTTTATCAATACTCTTGTGTACTGCATTTTTTCTTTTCTCATTTTGATTATTTACTTATCTAGGTGATCAAGAACAAAGGCTATGATGGAGCTAAGGCAGATTTGTGGTCTTGTGGTGTAATCCTTTTTGTCCTTTTGGCGGGTTACCTGCCTTTTGAAGACTCCAATCTCATGACATTGTACAAAAAGGTCCTGTTTTTCCCCTTGGTTTTTTGATTGTCACAATTTTTTTCTGTTATATTTCCTCTTTTGGAAATCAAACGAAGATTATGGTTATTTACAAAAATTTCTCTCTTTCTTCCACTTCATAAACAACAACAACAATAATATATCAAACTTAAATCCTGCTAGGTGGGGTCTGCTGAGTGGATACTCATTCTATCTTGCCAATCATCTCTACAAAGCATATTTTATTTTGTCTAGAATCTATTATAAAAACTCCAGGCCTGGTTGTTAGCTACCTAGGAGTAATACCTTTATCACACGAATGGAAGTGTTAAGGGGTTCGAGTTTTGTAAACAGTCTCTTTGCAGAGAGGAGAGAGAGAGAGAGAGAGAGAGGCTGCATATAAACGTAACCCTTGCAAAGCAGGGAACCTCACAGTTAAGGGGATTACTTAATTTAGTTGAGTTAATTCTTTCACTTAATGTTTCAGTTAAATCAACTGAGGACCAGTTAATTTGGTAGTGTCGTGAAGCTTTGCTGATATTTTGGATTAGGTTGAAACATCTTTTTCAAATATCATTTATTATTGGTAATCCACAGTTTCATAATTCATTCATTTCCATTGCTAACAACCTTTGAGCTCTCTTCTTGGGAAATGCTTTGATCACTTAGAACAAAGAGAATGAATTAATTTTATTAGAGAATTAAATTGATCTTTATACCAATGTCCACCACCTGTTCCATTTTACCCACCTGACACCTCTTTTGAATCTCTCTAAAGCTTTCTTCTGGTTAGACACATAATTGTTCTGTTGCAATCTAAATGTTCATTGGAGCCCGAAAGAGAATTTTGTTTTAGTTACATTCAGAGAAGATGGGATGAAGAAAAAGAAAAGACTAGAATTGTAATATAATTTATGTGAAAAAGGCCATTGTTTTTAGCATGTTTTGCATATCTAAGCGACATTGTAATGGGACTTTTTACCACTCCTCTTGGTTAATGATTGTCCCTATGCATCCTAAAGTTCTCAAAAGGGTTGTTCATCTCAAGATGTTTTGCTTTTTAAGGTTGAAATTAAGAGTGTGAATGCTTCCATAATTGCAGGTTTTCAAGGCTGACTTCTCATGTCCCCCATGGTTTTCCTCGGGTGTGAAGAAACTAATCAAAAGAATCCTAGATCCCAATCCCTTGACAGTATGGCTATGTTTCTTTTTTTCTTTTGTTAAAACACAGTACTCTTTCTTACATAATTTTTTTTTAAGAAAAAATGAGTATCTGATGCACCCTTTTCAGTTAAGATCTGCATTTCTCACAACGATGACTCATGACATCGTATTTGATTTTATGTTATGAAACAGCGCATTACAATTGCTGAGGTAATTGAGAATGAATGGTTTAAGAAGGGATATCGGCCTCCCACATTTGAAGAGGCAGATGTTAGTCTTGATGATGTGGATGCTATTTTCAGCGAATCAGGGGTAACTATTTACCAGTTAAAGTTTTATTTGAAGCCATTTTGTCTTATACTCTCTTGGTTATCAAGGAATAAGCCTAAATGGGGCATTCGAGTACATTTGACTCTAGTTTTCTTCTTAATGTGCAGGACTCACAAAATTTTGTTGTGGAGAGGAAGGAAGAACGACCTGCAATGCCTGTGGCTATGAATGCTTTCGAGCTCATCTCAAAATCACAGGGTCTCAACCTCAGATCTCTTTTTGAAAAGCAAACGGTATTTTGTGCTTACAGCTCCTAAATATATCACAATAGTAGCTGTAAGAAAATGTTGAACTCCTAATTTATTTTTACATATGGTGTTTATAGATCTAGAAAAGGCCTATGATAGGGTCCCTAGAGAAGTATTATGGAGGGTTTTAGAGAAGAAAAGAGTCCGAATAGCCTATATACAAGCCCTAAAGGACATGTATCATGGTACAGAGACAAGGGTCAGAACATGCGGAGGGGATACTGAACCGTTTAAAATTACAATAGGATTGCATCAAGGTTCTGCACTAAGTCCATACTTATTTGCTTTAGTAATGGATGAACTCACTAAAGATATTCAGATAGATGTGCCATGGTGTATGCTATTTGCAGACGACATAGTGTTGGTGGATGAAACAAAAGAAGGAGTGAACACTAAACTTGAGTTATGGAGAAACAATTTAGAATCTAAGGGATTTAAATTAAGCAGAAAGAAAACAGAATATATGGAATGTAAATTTAGTAAGAATGCAAGAGTGGAGGATGTTATAATAAAATTGGAAGACCAAATCTTACAAAGAAAAGACCATTTTCGATATTTGAGATCAGTGATTCAAAAAGATGGAGAAATTCACGAGGATGTCACACATAGAATTAAGGCAGGTTGGCTAAAATGGAGAAATGCATCAGGGGTGTTTTGTGATGGTAAAATCCCATTAAAATTGAAAGGAAAATTCTATAGGACAGCTATAAGACCAGTTTTGTTGTACGGCTCAGAATGTTGGGCAGTCAAATACCAACATGAACAAAAGACGAGTGTAGCGGAGATGAGGATGTTAAGATGGATGTGCGGCCATACAAGAAAAGATAAAATTAGAAATGAAGTTATTCGTAATAAGATAGGAGTAGTGCCAATAGAGGAGAAGATGAGAGAGACTAGACTAAGATGGTTTGGTCACGTGAGAAGGAGACCAAGAGACGCTCTTGTGAGGAGAGTTGATGAAATGGAACAATTAATCAAAAAAAGAGGTAGAGGCAGACCTAAGAAGACTTTGAGGGAGACATTAAAGTTTGATATGAAGTGTATGGATCTCAATGAAGATATGACAAAAAATAGAAATACATGGAAGTCTAGAATTCATGTAGCCGACCCCACATAGTGGGATAAAGGCTGGATATTTTGTTGTTGTTTTATTCTTTAATGCAAAGAGCCATCAGTCCATGTATAAATGGTCATTAACTTGTTCATTAGGATAAGGAAAAGATAGCAGCAAGGTGGCTTCAAAGACAATACATACAATACAATACAATAAAGTAAAACATAGAACCAGCTTGCTCATATACTTGAAGCTTAAAGTGGCTGACATCCACTCTGATTATCAGGGGCTTGTTAGACGGGAAACAAGGTTTGCATCCAAATGTCCTGCTAATGAGATCATCTCAAAAATTGAGGAAGCTGCTGCTCGAATGGGTTTTGATGTAAAGAAAAACAATTACAAGGTACACAGTTATAGCATCCTGCTCTTATATTGACCTTAATTATTTAATCCTATTTCTTTAGCAGTTCTAGAACCAGATTTTTTTTGGTAATCTTGGAAGTTGAGTTTGAATAAGTTCACAGAAAATTAATTAGATTACTGCATTTTTATTTCATTGCCAGTAATTTTCTACTATTGCCTCTATAGCTAGTTGATTGGTCTGATTGATAGTCTGCAATTACTGGACATATAATGAACTTGCTAGCTCATTTGCTTCATCCATTTAAGCTAGTTGATTACTAAATTTGGTCTTCTGGTACTCTGATCTTGCTGCTAAATTTTGAGTTTGATGACAAGCACCAAAAAAAGCTAGGGCTGCTTAATTATGGATAAGCATTTTGGTTGTGACTAATGAGACTAGATTATGAACTCAAACTATTTCATTTAATTTCTTGCCACTCTTCCATTTCTAACAAATTCCTGATTTCAGCTGAAGCTTCAAGGAGAGAAAGCCGGGCTCAAGGGTCACTTAGCGGTTGCAACAGAGGTATGTTTTCTGCGGACTTTCTTAGAGACATGCCCTCTTCATGGAAACTACTAGATTATCATTCAGGGCAATGTCTGAACTGAAAAAGGGCTTGTAAACAGATATTCGAGATGGCTCCTTCACTTTGCATGGTTGAGCTACACAAGACTGGAGGAGACACCTTTGAATTTCATGTGGTATGCTTCTTGATTCTCATTAAAATGATAACACTCTACACTTACAACGACGGAAGCTACTTATTTTCAGACAGCCCAAATGGGTTTTATGCCTTCGATTTACTTGTTCTCATGATTAAGAAAATACGTGCATGGCGCCATTTCTTCCAACATTTTTCCAAGCTATTCCAAGCATTACCTGGTTCATGGTTTGTTACAGTATGGTATACAACCTCTTTCTTTGTACATGGAATGATGTCAGGTCTAGTCATCGTGTTCTTTGGGGTCACGCTTTAACTTGAAGCGACTCGTTGTTTATATAGATGCACACATATTTTAAATGATAATTCTAATAATAATTAGAATGAGAACAAATTAGTGAGTCATATTTTTATCCTAGCATCGATTTTAGATCTCTCGCTTTTTAAATTAATTTTTCTTAACTTCCTTAACTATATTATGAGGCCCATTTTTGCACTGCTCTTGATTTCAGTTCTACAAGAACCTGACAACCAGCTTGAAAGATGTTGCCTGGAAAACAGGAGATGAAGCACAAGCGGAATCAAGTGCCGGTTAGTGCTCAGTTCTCATAGCAAATGCCATATTACAATCCATTCTTTTGTTTTCCCTCATGACATCCTAAATAATGTCGCGCCAAGGATTTCTTCTGCAAATGCAGTAGCCGAATGGACAAACCAACTGTCTCGCGCGAACCATTAGCTTTGTCCAACAATAAGATCGCTAAGCTTCAGATCTTCCTCTTGAACTGGGTCTTACCCTGCATTCTAGTACTTTTCTGCATATCTATCATCTTCTTCTATATCTGTATATATATATGACCTAGGCTACAGAATTCATCCCCTTAAACTGAACTATCCTTTGGCAACTAACCTAAACTCTACACAACCAATCGGCAAAGAACAGTGAATTACCGGCAAAATTGTAGTAGAGCATCTGGAGATTGTTCTTGCTGGCCTTAAATGGTATTGCCAAAGAAGCTTTCAGAGCTGACATGGTGGTTTTGGTTTCTGTCTGCAGGTGAAGGCGATCCGTAGCCTCCTCTAGAGATCTATTGTTGTGGGAATTTGGTGAACATTCAATGACTAGATATGTTTTAACTTATGCCATGAGCTTGCTGTAATTTGTCCTGTAATTTGTCTTGTTGGTTTGTACGGTGATTGATGGGTGCATCCCTCTAATGTTAGAAATTTGATTTCTATCCTCGTTGGGCTATCATTATTTTACTATTTGGTTGAAAAGATTGGCTTTGTTATAAGATTAGAGTCAATTTTGATTAATATTCTTTAAGAATGAAGTAGAAGTGGGTAGATAATGATAACTTTTTGTGGGTGAATTTGCTTTCTGTATTAATAATGTTAAATATTGTAAAAGTTGCAAAATCTTAAATAAAGTAATGTTCAAATGATCGCCGAGACAACTTGAATTATAAATACAAGAATTCAAAGACACAAAATTTAAAATCTTCACTCTTTTTAATACAACTTAAGTATCAAAAATCTTTTTGAATGAGCTCTTTATTAAGTTAGTTTATTTTTATCAATTGTTCTTGCAAGTTTCTCCCATGGAGGTAAAAATTAAAAAAAGAAAAAAGTTGGATGAAATTAGACTAGGTTGGGATGGAAAACGGACACGTCATCTGGGTATTGGCGGCTGAGACTGAGAGCGGCTGAGCCCATGCTTTCGTCCAACGTCCAACGGCAGCCTCTTATTCATTCTCCAACGGATATATACACTGAATATAAATATAATATATATATATATAACTGATATATATCGCCACTGTACAGAGAGAAGCAGAGACGATGACCGTAAAAGCAGCAACGGTAATCGGCGGCGGCGGAGGAGCAGCAGTCCTCTGCTCGCATCGACTCGGCGTCTGCAACCACCGTTATCTCCTCTCCCTAAACCGCCCCTCTTCCGTCCCCGTGCCGGCGGCTTCTTCGTCTCTGAAGATGCCTCTCTCGCCAAAACCTTGGTCTACCACCGCCGTCTAGGGCACGTCTTCGTCTCCAGAGCCGCCAATTCCACCCAGCCTTCCCCCGCCGCCGCCGCCGCGGCGGACAAGACAACTGTCCCCGACGATGAGTTTTCATTAGCCAAGGTACGGTTTTGTACTGGTAGCAATCCTTGAAATGTAGATTAGTATCCACTAAATTAGGAAAAAATTGAATGGTCCAAGATTTAAAATTCGATATGATTGTGAGGTTGCTTTTCAGTTCATGGTGTCGTCTTATCGTAATCCGAGGCAACAATTTTTTTTTATTATTATTTTTTTGTAGGAAATGGATTTTTGTTTAAATAAATTGCTTGATTAGAACACCTTGCCGACCCCTTTCTCCATTCCAACTTCGAGTTGTAAGAGTCAATGAGGGCATGCTTACTGCATGCTGCCACAATATGTTGGAACCAAGGATAGAATTTCTCTGAGGGGAAACTTATGAACTTGATTGGTGTTCAACCTTTTATCCTGGCAACCATGAACATGTCTTTTTTGGGATAGTTCTCATAATAACTGCTGGTTTACATCTGTTGCTGATAGTTTGACCCCTGTACCCCATGTTACGATAAAGCTATTTTCTCATTGCTTTTGGGTGCCTACATACTCTTGAGTTCATGAGAAAAATGTTAGCCTGAAATCTTTCCCTGGACATGATTGCTAGATGCTAACTGACTGAACCATTTTGTGGCTCCTCATTTATGCACAATACCAAGCACATAGAATGTATTGCCTAGTGATTTTTCACAGTGGATGGAAAGTGATGTCTGTACTGTGATACTAGCTTCACAATTAACTCGTGATCAAATCATAACTGTGGATTTCTCAAGGTTGATTAATCATTCATCTGAATGAGGTTACGAAATGAGGAAAATAAGCCTAGATGGTTGCAGTATTGAAATGATCCTGTTGTCTAATATATGCAGGTTTCTTTTGGTGTTATTGGACTAGGAGTTGGATTGTCACTTCTCTCGTGAGTACTTATTTTTCATTATGCTGGATTCCCGCACAATATCTTGATTATTATTATTATTAGTTATGCATCTGCTCTCTACAGGTACGGTTTTGGGGCATACTTCAACATTCTACCTGGATCTGAATGGTCTGCAATAATGCTAACATATGGTTTTCCTCTTGCCATAATTGGCATGGCTCTGAAGGTTAATTTACTTGATTCTATTTGATCTGGATAGCAAAACATGATAAGCTATCATGATGTATAAAAATCAGATTGTTGGAGAGAGAGAGAGAGAGGCAATAGATTCATCAGATTATTGTCCATAAAAACTGAGAATTTGAATTAAAAAAAATGGTCTCGAACTACTAAAATGCATAACAGATCATGTCAAAAGTATATTATTGTGCATCAGTGGAGTAATCTGGCTGCTCCTGAATTTGATTAGTTTACTTCCCAATTTTTACTTGTGACTTCCTCTACTTGATTGCACTTTATGATGGTACAATCAAATTTGACAATCAAATTTGCTTTTGTTTATAACTTACATACTTACTGTGATTTATTCGAGTTGTTGCATAGCCCTTTTGAAAAAGTAATACATTTTAGTTCTCAAACTTGTTGCTGTGTTGCAGTAATATTACTTGTTTCTGCACCATTAAGTAGTGTTTTTCCTTTTGCAGTATGCAGAGCTGAAACCAGTACCGTGTTTGACATACCTAGATGCCCAAACATTGAGGGAGAAATGTGCCACTCCAATTCTTAAGCAGGTATTTTTCATAACATTGGGAGCATATTATTTGTCAAGTTAAAAGTATAGTACAAAAAAGGTAAGGAAAAAAAAAAAAGAAAAGAAAATCTTTTGTTATGGGTCAACCCCTTTTTGGTGGTTCAGTTTTTATCTACCAAAGGAAGAAGAAAGCTGCCCCTAGGGTCTCACTTGTATAAATTTTGTAGTCCCCATGTTGAGTAAGAATACTGGTAAAAACAGGCTTCAACAATTGTTACTACTGGAGTGGAGCTTCTGTTTGGTGTGAACAGATGATAATCAAATATTTGTCGTTGATTACTTAAGTCTGACCAAGTTTCAAGTACTAGTTCCAAGTTTACCTAATCGTTCAGCGTTTTATTTTGTGTAGTTATTGGATCTAGAGTATCCACTTTAACTTAGTTTCAGTGTTCATACAGAATAACATTTTGTTGCCCAACTAGGTGAGAAGTGATGTTACAAGATACCGATATGGGGATGAGCAACATTTAGATGAGGCCTTGAAACGAATTTTTCAGTATGGTCAGGTGGGCAAACTCTTCTCTTTATGTTGCAGAAGCTGATTTATTTTCTGGATGACAGTGCTCTACTGAGAACATAACAGAAATCTAAGAATCTCTGGATATCATTACCTGATAAGGTTCACTAATTCCTTTAAACTTGAATTCTGCCTCTTTTGATCCTACTACAGAGAGGGGACTTCTATCTCCTTACTGCCTCTAGTTCCCAAAACAATTTACTTCCCCTTTTTCATCTAATACTACTTCAAGACCTACTCATTATTGGGTGCACGAGGACCATTTCTAATCACCACATAAATTATACAATAACAAAATCAACAAAAATCACAAGCCTTCATCCCACCAGGTGGAGGTGACTACATAAATTCTAGATCTCCAACCCCCTCATTTACTAGTACCTTTTGATCTTCATCTTTTTACCATTTCTGCGGGTAAGTATTTTCCACCAAGTGAAGTCTTGTGGAGTTAAACAAATAAATAACAGAATTCAACTATATCTGGAAATGCAGACTTTACCACGTCAAAATGGGACCAGAAACAATAAAACGGTCTGAAATCATTAATCATAAAAGGGATAAAGTTAATGATTTAGCTAATCCCTTTTATGATTAATGATTTCAATAGCAGTTGGAATTAGCTTATATCAGTTATAATAGTTCTCTTGGCTGGTTTTCTGACACTTCCAAAATAGACATCCACTTTATCTTTTATTAGTTTCGTTTGTGAAACAGGGAGCTTATAGTGTTCACTTGTATGATTTGTTTTTTCTTTCCCATGCATTAAAACATACATATTAGGCATTTGTATCTCAGCTGAATCATAAGCGGTACATCTTCCATTTATCACACTGGATTTGTGAAAAGGCTTAACTTGTCCACTAGAGAGCAACTATTCCTGCTTGCTTTCTTTACAAGCTGTGGCATATCAAAGGGATGAGAAACTAACTAGTGCTGACTTCTTTCGTCTACTCTTATCTAGGGTGGTGGAATTCCACGAAGGAGTGCGCCTGTTCTGCAAATGATTCGTGAAGAAGTATGTTTTTCTCTAACTTGCTTAGATTTCTTGATAAAGTGATTAACTTTGCTTGGAGAGATATTCTATTGGTCACTTCTTTGAACTTTTTTGTGTCTTAAGAAGTGCACTAATTCTCCCTTCAAGAACTTGCTTAATAAACATGCTAATTATTTTCAGGAATCGGCTAAGGTCCATCTTAAAACACCATTTAAGTCCTGAGAAATTCTGATAAGATGATGATATTCCTACTTTTGGTAATGATTTCAGATAATGGTTAAGATATGAATTCTAGACTATTTTGCCCTGTCTAATGATCAAATATAATCAATATGATGAAGAAATCAATATTGATGAAGAAATGAATTTTTTTACCACCCAAAGTGATTTATCTTTCAAGGTGTAGAAGTTCCTAATTAAATTCTATGGTTAGTGTAATGCACTATAGATGTAAAAAATTTCTAATAGTTTACTTGCAATATTGTCTTGATTGGTTTCAACATTGGCCATAATGTTCAATATATATCTGAACCTTAGTTTTCATCCAAGTTCTGCATATGATAGTTCCATATTTGTGTTATGTGAAAAATGTGAAGAGCTTTTTGGACTTCTAAAGTAGTACTTCGTTGCCCTAACAAACTTAAAAAAGGACTTAATGGCCCTGTGGGATGAGAATTAAGACTTATCCACACTCCCTTCTCTTTTATCATGGAAAAGGATGGCTTGAAACCTCTTGCCAAACAAATCATCTGAGCCGCTCATGAGTTGTTAGTCACCACTTGAGCCGCTCTTGTGGACATCCAGTGGGTTTTTTTGTTTGTGGTTTGGGTAGATTACATTTGTCACCTCTGTTGTTTGGTATAACTACAAGGAGTACCTTTACTTTTCAAAAAATACACTGACTACCCCTATTGTTCAAAAATAATATTAGATTAACCCCTAAGGTTAGGCTTTCATTACATCGAATACTTTGAAGTTTTATATATATATTTTGCTCATTTAAGTTTTATAATATTACACTAATTTCTTAACACATTTTTACCAAAGCGAGGTCAGAATGTGAGAAATTCCCTTCAAAGGGTCCCAAGTGTAATTTACCGTTGTGGTTTTTATGCATTTTCTTAATATCGGAACCATCTATAGGGGAACTAAGTTTTTTGATTGAAATTCACTTGATAAGTTCTCTATCTTATAATTCTTGCTGCCATTTTGTTGTTGGCTCCCATTTCCCAGGTCACTGAAGATGGCAAATACTGTTTAGTT
The DNA here is from genome assembly GCF_014633365.1 of Diospyros lotus. Taxonomy (NCBI): domain Eukaryota; kingdom Viridiplantae; phylum Streptophyta; class Magnoliopsida; order Ericales; family Ebenaceae; genus Diospyros; species Diospyros lotus. The sequence goes on along the minus strand of NC_068346.1, from coordinate 2,788,698 downwards.
TTGGTCTTTGAAGCAAAAGCCCTACAATTGTCAGATTTTGAACAAAGACAGGTAAGAGAATTTTGTGAGAAATGCTTATCACAAGTGTTCAAGTGGTCACAATTCCAACCACTCGCTGTTCTGGTTGTAATTCACCTTTGCATACTGACATATAGACTCAAATGTTCAGGCAAAATTTGCCTCATTCTTTGGACCAGGGATCACAGCTGAAGTTGGTAAGTTTTTTGATCCTCTAGGTTTAAGAAGATTGGGAATGATCCTCTAATGTTTTATGGAAACTTGGTGCTGCAGGCAAGGGAGAAAAAGATCTGTATGAAGTCCGACTTATTTCGGATACAACTGTATAGTATACATCTGGTCTGGCTCCCACAGGAAGCAGGATCTGTGACAGTCGTGCCATATTTCATGAAGAGAAAAACCCTAGTCAATCCTTCTGTAAAGAAAAAATATAGGCAAAATAAATCAAGGATCAAAGGCAAACACTACTTTGTCTTCACTAATGTGATTTTTCTCATGCAGTTTGTTCTTTTAACAACTTTCATAATGTGCACATCAGTAACAATGTTTAGATAAAATGTTGTGGCCTTTTCCAATCTATTATCTGCAAAGCACAGGAAGAACATAATGGAAAATAACCTCCCAAAATGGTAGCAAAACAGCAGAATAGCCTTAGGGGGGGATGGATCCAATCAAAACCTATGAGATCTATGGATTAGCATAATCATATGAACTACAAGTTACAACTTAATTTACACAATTCAACTGTCAAAACATACCAGCTTCAAAAGTTGAACTGATTCTAGAGAATTGAATCATTAAAATATGTCAACTTCAGGAATTTTTTATATTTTATTTGTTCTTGTGCTTAGACACTTTAGGCACTCTATTGAACAACCGTTTTGCAATCAAAATCAATCATCATCTTCAATGCCACCTGCTACAATGGCAAAGACATGGTGCTAGTATTAGCTTGGATAGACATCTCCAATAAGCAAATATGCTCTACTCTGATTTTTTTATTAAACTAAGTCCTCCATTTGGGTCGAATTGACATCCATACTACAACCTATATTAATACAAAGTTATTGCATGGGTGTTCAAAAAAATCGTTAAACCATGAAAACCAACCACATTGCACTACACCACAACAATTTTTTTAGAGAAACAGGTTGAGATAATTTAAGAAATCTATAAACCATAAGGTTTGCAATTTGATAAAAGTAACTTCAATTTTTAATTGGACCGTCTAACTATTAAGAGTTTAACTTGGTATTTGAACTTTAATAGTTATGGCATATGCTAGAAATATGTTTAAATTTGCATTTTGATTTTTGATTAAGTTATAGTTTGTTTTAAACTATTAACTAATATAGTTTCTCTTTTTTTTTTCTTGTAAAAAAAATAATTTTGAAAAGAAAAACTAAAAATATGTTAAAATGATCGATCAATAAAATTTTAAGCCCAATTTGTTAATCTACTAAGCCTAATAGAAAGCCCACTCGAACAAACTGCAAAAACCACACTATATTTTGCAGTGTGATCTGATGTGATTTATGAAGATCAAATCAAATTACGCAATTTGGAGTAATAAAAAAATCACATATAATTTGACATATTAAAAAGGGTTTAGACCGGCCAAATTGCACTGTGAATGCCCCAATCGTATATTCAGATCTTGGTTTTAGGGAATAGAATAGAAAAATTTACTAGTTTTTGTTTAAAGTAGGGCTGGAGAAATGAGAACAAATTACTTGAAAATCCCTGTTTGAATTGCTTGTGTAATGTCAACAAGCCACAAGTATATTTTCCTTCAAATTCATGCAACTAGAGATCCAAACATTCGATTGGTTTATCTAATACCGGTTCAACACAATCAATGCCTGATGGATAACAAAATTACCGGAGAACGCAATGTTCAAAAGGGTACCTTGATTGCATCAACTAAGGGGCAGCAGATTAATTAAATTGGGCCACTTTGCTAATTTTACAAGATAGGTCCATCAGTAATTCTTTCCAGAACTCCCTTTCCTATAAAACAAAATTGAGAAAATCGTAAATGACAAAGTCTAAGCATCAAGATAAGTAGAAAACAGAACTAAAATCTCAATCAAGAGTAACAAATTCTAATATCACCCTTTCATGAATGAGAATGCATCTATTGCAACAATGATATAGAATAGATAGATCGCCAAGGTAATTAGACTATCCAAGTAGTATACATAATGAAAAGCTCCCAGTCAGAATAGCATGAGATAATGACAACAAAACAGCACAGATGGCTTCCCCTCATTTTCAGTACGACCCAACTGCTTTTTCTACTGTTTTACATATTTCAAACCCATAAAAACTGTGCCTATCTTAACACCCCGCCTCCACCCCCCAGGTTATAATAGCTGCTTCTGAAAATCTCACTTCCTCTAGCAAAAAATAAGAAAATCTCACTTCTAAAACTGCCACTGGAGCAAAATGATAAACTAAATGTAATCTAAGTCTTAAAAGTATCTGCTAACTGCATGTCACATTTTTACCAATAACCCATGTCCACGTAAAAAATGCTATTACCTTAATAAATTGTGAATGGGTAAACATGTTACCTTTTCGTCCCAAAACCAGGAATTTTGTTACCCTTCCCACAGCTCTTTTGTAATTATTCTCTTTAAAGTTCCCATATGAGCGGAAAAAACACCAAATATATTTAGTAGATGCCCATGACAAAGTATACAAAATTGGTTTTCATATTTTGAGAAATGTGTTTTCATACAATTGATTTGAAAAAAGAAAAAGGGATTGGAATGTAATATTTCATTAAAATTGTTTCAAAAGTATTTTGAATTCTAATAGTGAACCATACAAGTTTACCCTTATTGCACCTTATTGCATATCACATTTCTCTTACGAAGAACATCTATAGAAGGGCCTAAGATTAGACTTCAATTTCTGAATTTTTCAAGAACTTCATCTTTAGGATTTTTTTTTTTTTGTAAATATCATCTTTAGGAAATTAATGAGATCAGATTATTATATACCAATTTTAGAAACAAGATTGCAAGGAAAAATTATGAAGAGAACAGAGATTTTAATATTTTAAAGAACATCTATAGGAGGACCAAAAATTAGAAGGCCAGCATGCATGCTCTTGCATATACAAGTCGGATACCTTAAAGAACAAAGGGACTTTTCAATCTCTTTTTGTTGCTCAAAGTCAAAGGTGGACCACTTATCACCAGATTCATCAGTATCCTCAGTTCCCACATCTGTAAATTGAACAAAAAGGATAAGCTTTCCTAACTCACTAATGAATTCTTAAAAATCAAACTGCTGAAGTAATCACATAACCTTGGAGGAGAATATTAGGATGATCAGAATTCCCTATTAATCTCCAATAGTTAAGCCCCGTCAATGCCCAAAAGGATTGGGCCTGTTCTTACTGCATCAGATCTTTGTTCATCTGAAAAAATGATTCACACAGAGGTCAGGTTATCATGCCAAAGACACTCAACCATGAGGAAGAAGGCCAGGAAGATGTGACATGAATAATTGATTAAGGTAACGACTTGTGTTAGAGAAATTGGACATAGAACATTCTATAATGATCTTTCATTTGCTCATATAGGAAGATTAATTTATATTTCATAAGTTGGTGAAGACAATGCATTAATTTCCAACAAGGACAAACCAATATAAACTGTGGCAAATAAAGAAATGCATTATGAAGACGTTAGTATCAGATTGCAGAACTGCTGGACTATATTTATGAAACTGATCTCTTGACTTGGTAACAAATAGAATGTTCTGTGTCCAAAAATGTAAGCCAGATGTCTTTCTTGCCAGAAAGATTCACAAAAATAACATGTAGAGATTATGTTTACTACTGGAAGAATCTTAACTGGCTAATTGTATTATTGTATTAGTTGTGTATATAATCATAGTTGTCAAAGGCACACCTAGACATGAGTCATAATCCTGTGTGCCTCTGCTGGAGAGAGGCAAGGGCCCATCCTGAGGCCCTTGCCTAGCTGCATAAGGTACGCGCCTCATGCACAGGTGCAAGGCACATGCTTCATGCAATTTTTGGATACAATAATCACTTCTTCTTGTTCCAGTGGCTCAAACATAAAAGAACGTAAGGAAAACATAGAAAGAACAATACACCACATTTGTCTTTATCAAGAGCTTTCCTCATCAGCCTTCAGATAACTAAGAGATCTATTAAACTTCAAAGAGTTGTCTTTGTCAAGCTTCAAGAGGTTTCTTTTCAAGAGCTTTCTTTTCTTTTTCTTTTTTTGGGTCCTGAAAGGTTTTAACTTTGATCCGCCTTCTCATTTCTTCTCAAGATGAAATCATAGTCATATAGATCTATGAGAGGCAACCTGGAAGATATTGGTTGGATGTCCACCGTTGTTGCCATCTACTGCCAGACCTCGGGATGTGAGGTTCATGCACCAAAGAACCCCCCACCAGTTGTGGGGGGGGGGGGGGGGGGGGCATGCCTATTCTTCCATCACTGACAAGTGTCACTAAAAGCAAACACACTATTCTAGGAGTTCTTTTCAAAATAGTTCAATAAAAATTACTGGAACAGTACCACTCCAAATTATTTATCCATCTAGCATCAGCCATGCTACAAGGGATGCCATGCAGCAAGGGTATCTTCGCATAAACACACTTGACAAGTGCATTTATTGTTTCCATATGTATATGCACTTGTCAAGTGCATTGTCAGAACTCGATTTTGACAAAGGAATTCTCTCACAATTCAATGGGGAATTGCGCGGGAATTGAAGGAGGAAGGGAGAGAATTAGGAGAGAGAGATTGAGATAGAAGTTTGGAAGGAAAATAGAATCAATACTTTTCCATTCATATTCTGGCCACAGGCCTGGCTAATATAACCAGCCTTGGTGCCACATTTTGAATTTACATTTGAATTATCTCCTAACTGCCTTTCCATCTTTATTACAATAGTGTCATTCTCTAACTACCTCCTGCCCTTATTACACGAATATCCCTCTTAAACTGAGGGACCATAACAATTGCCCCCCGATTTAAAATGCTACTTGTCCCCAAGTAGGTTAAAGTAACCCTGCCGCTTGGGAAAACTCCTGGAGGAGATCCGACAAGTATTTCCACATATGGGGTCCTTTTTAGGGAAGAATGATAATTGGTGTTGTACCACAATTGTGCTAGAGGAAGCCATTTATGCCAACCAGTTGGGTACATTAAACATATACACTTGAGATAGGTTTCTAAGCACTGGTTCACTCGCTCGGTTTGTCCGTCGGTCTCGGGGTGATAAGAGAAAGACATATGCAGATGGGCTCTAAGGGACTTCATGAGCTCCTTCCACAGCAAGCTGGTGAAGACCTTATCCCGATCTGAGACAATCACCTGGGGCAAACCGTGTAGCTTACCCACCTGATCTAGGAACACTCTATCCACTTCTTGTGCAATAAACGGGTACGTTAAACTCAAGAAATGAGCATACTTTGTAAATCTGTCAACCACCACTAACACACAGTCTTTCCCTTCTGACTTTGGCAACTCTTTCACAAAATCCATGCTAATGCTGGTCCAAGCTTGGTCTGGTATCAATAGGGGTTGTAGTAGCCCAGGAGGGTGGATGTTTTCGTGTTTGCATCTGCTGCAAATGTCACATGCCTTAACGTATTCTTTCACTGCCTTCTTCAACCCTGGCCAATAAAACAATTGTTTCACCCGGTTATAGATATTTAACTCCCCTAAATGCCTCCCCACCGGGGAGTCATGTAGAGCCTTCAACACTCTCCTCCTTAGGGATTCTTCCTCCCCAATTACCAACCTTTCTCTATACCTTATCATTCTATTTTTAAGAGTGAAACCCAGCCTACTATTCAGATCAATGGTGAGCTGCTCCATCAACGTTTTAATCCACTTGCCTTGATTATAACTGGAAGTCACTTCCAGGAACCAATCAGGTGTTAAGGCAGTGATAGCAGCTGCTCCCCCTTCCTCTAAACATCTGGACAAAGCCTTATTTTCATACCCTTTCCGGTATTGAATTATGTAATCTAGCCCCATTAACTTCAACATCCCTTTTCTCTAGAGGTGTGTATGGAGTTTCTGTTACAACAAGAGTTTGAGGCTCTCATGATCTGTCTTTATTATAAATCGACCCACTTCTAGGTAATGCCTCCACTTTTCTACTGCTATTAGGACAGCTAAGAGTTCCTTGTCATATATGCTTAGACCCAAATGTTTGGGGGCTAAGGCCTGACTGATAAAGGCTAGGGGTCTACCCCCCTGCATCAACACTGCCCCATTCCAAAATCACTGGCATCTGTCTCTAATACAAACAACTAACTGAAATTAGGGAGACCTAGCATGGGTACCTCGCTCACCGCTACTTTCAACTTTCCAAAGGCTTCTTCAGCTTTATTGTTCCAATGAAACCCATCTTTCTTTAGCAATTTCGTCAAAGGCTTGCTAATGAGGCCATAGTTCTTCACAAATCGCCTATAGTACCCTGTAAGGCCCAAAAATCCCCTCAAGGCCTTCACACTAGCAGGTCTCGGCCAAGTAGTCATGGCTGCTACTTTTTTTGGATTTGTACTCATTCTTGCACCAAAAATAATATGGCCAAGGTACTCTACTTGGGGATGTGCGAATGCATATTTAAACTTCTTAATGTACAACTTATTGAGCCTGAGGACTTGTATAGTGATTCTCAAGTGCTCTACATGCTAGGATAGGGTAGGGCTGTACACAAGAATGTCGTTAAAGAATACCAAAATGAATTGGCGGATGTAGGGCTCAAATATTTGGTTCATGAAGGCTTGAAAGGTTGTTGGGGCATTGGTTAATTCGAAAGACATTACCAAGAATTCATAATGCCCTTGGTGGGTTCTAAATATGGTTTTATAAATGTTGTTAGGGTGCATACGAATCTGGTGATATCCAAATCTGAGGTCAAGCTTAGAAAAAAACCTTAGCTCCATGTAATTCGTCCAATAAATTTTCAATAATAGGTATAGGAAATTAATTCTTGATGGTAAGGGAGTTTAGTTGGCGATAATTAATGCAAAACCTCCAACTGCCATCTTTCTTTTTTACTAAAAGCAAGGGTGATCCATAGGGACTGGTGCTGGGTTGAATGGTAGAGGAGTGTAACATTTATCTAACCATTCGTTCAATCTCTTCTTTTTGTTTTGGGGGATATCTATAAGATCGGAGGTTGATTAGTTCAACATTGGGTTTCAAATTGATGGTGTGGTCTATAGGTCTTGGGGCTTGTAGAGCCTTAAGTTCCTCAAACAAGTCCCCAAACTCATCTAAGAGTAAATTAAGAGAGTCTAGTTCAGTTACCTCCCAAGGAGTATGAGTTGCCTCCATGGAATTAAGTAAGAACGGCTCTCCTCCCTTGTCTCCTTCCACTTCCCAAGCCTGTATGGAGAACAATTGTGCCACCTTCCCCCATTTGTTCTTAAGCAGCTTGTGCAGCTTCTTGCCTGTAATCATACGACAGGTCCCTACTTTCACATTACCCATGAGAGCCATCTTCTTTCCCTCCTTCTCGAATGTGACTTCCATCTTATTAAAATCAAAACAGATGGGGCTAACCTCCCTCGTCCAATCAATGCCCAAGACCATGTCACAACCTCCCAATTTGGGAAGGCATAAGTCAGCCTCAAATTCTCCCCCCTGCATCTGCCAGCAAAAGCCCACACAAGCCAATTTGCACAACACCTTCTATCTATTGACCACGATGACCGATAGGAGATGGGTCCCTGCGAGGCTGCACTTTAGTTTCTTAACTGTTGCTTCATCTAGGAAGCTATGGGTGCTTCCGCTGTCTATGAGGATCATCAAACTATTACCCCTTGCTCTGCCTTCCGCCTTGATGATCTTGTTGGTGGTTACGCCCCTAAGAGCGTGTAGGGAGATCTCCACCTTCTCTTCTCCTCCTTCCCCTTAACTACCTTCCTCTTCTTCCTCCTCACCATCTTCCTCCGTGTGTTCCAATAACAGTAACTGTCGTTTACATTGATGGCCGATTGCATACTTGTCTCCACATCGGAAGCAAAGTTCGGTCAATCTCCTCTGTTCTCTCAAATTCTACACTAATGATGGAGAAGGCATCAAAAGAGCCAACCCCTTTCTGCTCTGTCCCCATGTGCCTCCCTCCTTAGTCCCTCCACAGTTGTTTTGTTGTTGGGGTGCCATCTGTCATCCCTTGTTCACCCCTTTCACTTCTTGGCCAATGTTTCCATCGTCATCTCCTGTAATCGAGCACACTCCATGGCTTGCTAGACGATCAGGGGTCAGAACATCTTGACAGTAAGATGAATCTCTTCGTTTAAGCCACTAATGAAACTTGACACGAAGTACCCCTCGGTGAGAGTGGGGTTCGAGATCAGCATGAGGGCCTTCAATTCCTTAAACCTCTATTGATAAGCTTGCACCGATCCCCCTTGCCAGAGCTTAATGAATTCCTCCACGATGTCCATCATTCCCTTCTCCTCGAATCTTCCACAAAAACCTCCCACAAATTCTTCCCAACAGCATTCCTCCCGAACACCCTTCCAACTCTGGTACCATGCATCACTCACGTCATTCAAGTAAGCTGCCACTAATGACACCTTTTGTTGTTCAGACACATTGCATAGGCTGAACACCTTCTCATAGTGCTGCACCCCCCACCTGGGATTCTGCCCTCGAAAAAAGGAATCTCCATCTTAGGCATCAGCGAACCGATCGGATTCGATCCAATTGCAATGCCTTGTTTCTTTACCCCTATATTCTCCTCCATCACTAGTTGCTCCGTTGCCAGATTTGTCGATCCCTCTGATCTAAGATAACCTCCTTGGTCATTGACAATTGGCTCAGATCATTCTCTAGGGGGGAACTTAGGTGAGATTCTTACTTGAGTTTATTGCGAAAACATCAGCATAAACTGATGCATTTGATCCCGAAGAGCCTGATTCTGCTCTCGCATTTGATCCTCCAATCATGTGGCTTGTGCTCTACTCTCCTTGCACCACACACTTACTGCCCCATCGATCCTCCATTCTATCGAATTCTCTAGCATCTCCATACGATTCTGCATCTCGAAGAGAGTGGATTTCAACTGCTAGAGCTGCGCGCCTCCATCTGCTTCATCCTTGTCCCATCCACCATGGCCCGATCCGATCGCCCAGAAGCTGCTCTGATACCAAATTGTTAGAACTCAATTCTAACAAGGGGATTCTCTCGGAATTCAATGGGGAATTGCACGGTTATTGAGGGTTTGAACCGGAGAATTGAGGGATGAATGGAGAGAATTAAGAGAGAGAGGGAGTGAGAGTGAGAGAGAGAGAGAGAGATTGAGATAGAAGTTTGGAAGGAAAATAGAATCAATACTTTTGCATTCATACTCATTCTGGCCACAGGCTTGGCTTATATAACCAGCCTTGGCGCCACATTTTGAATTTACATTTGAATTATCTCCTAACTGCCTTTCCATCTTTATTACAATAGTGCCATCCTTTAACTACCTCCTGCCCTTATTACACGAATACCCCTCTTAAACCGCGGGACCATGACATGCATTTATTGTTATTATCAATAAACATACAATAAACACACTTGGCAAGGGTGTTGATTGGTTCCATCAATAAACGCACTCACCAAGTGCATGTATGCCTTTGGAACTGCCACCCAAGCGTTCTTGCTTGCGTGGCAGCTGGTTTGGCAACTCCGGTACTAGATTGGAAATTATATTCAGCTGATATTATTTTGGCAGTTTTTTTAAAAATAATATTAAAAATAACTCCTACTCTAGTGACCTATTCTGTTTTCATTTTAATTAAATTTTGGTTTTTGGATTAAACCAGGTTCAGCTGGTTGTTATCTTTTTCAATATCTCTAAATTAATTATTTCAATAAGAAATACACCATGTTCAGCTGGATGTTCTCTTCCTATTCTGCATTTCTTTTTTTTCCTTTTGCACTTTTTTCTGATAATCTAGTTATTCTCTTTTTCAATATCGCTAAAATTTTTGCTTCAATTAGAAACACACCACAATGCATACTACTATATACACCTCACTTTCAATTTTATTTAAATTATGTTGTTTAATTAAGGCCTCTATTTTTCTAAATTTGATTAAATTAATGTATATTTATTTTTTGTTTCATTTGTTTAAACAAATTAATTTAAATGTGTTTTATGCCATTATGAAACTACTTTGTGGAAATAATGTGTTTAAACACATAATTTAATACTTTGTTGAAATAATATTAGTTAATATTATACTATTGGCTATTTGTCATTCATGATTTTATGATTATGCATTTACCTCTTTACAGTTATAAATGGAAAATAATGGTATACAAATATTTTTATACACATTATAAATAAATGTGCACCTCATGCCTATGAGGTGTGTGCCTTCACCTTGTGCCTTGCACCTTGGCTCCAAGCAACTCTTTGCACCTAAGTGCACCTTTGACAGCTATGTTGTATTAGACAATAGGAAAGAAACAATGATAAGTTGGATCCATGAATTTGCAATAATTTTTTGTTTTATGGTAGCCAGTAGACCTAAAAGGTGAAAAATTAGTTTTCTCATAAAATAAAACAATCAAGGAAAATAAACTTCAAATGGAAACAACATATCAAGACTTAATCCCATTGTAAGGGGTGTTTGATAGAATGAGTTTTATGCAGACTGTTGCTATCTAATGCAACCCTCATCCTTTATATGATCTTGGAACTGGCTGTAAACAGGAATACACAGGTGGATTTTTCAAATGAAAACATAAAAAAATTGTAATCTTGTGCAAGATTGCCAATTCTATTAAAAGATAAACACATGATTTCTTAGATTATCTAAGCTAGGTCATCATCTAAAGAGATTGATCGTGAAACAAAGATATTTAAAAGGTAACCAAATTAAAAGAGACTCACAAATTTTATAACGATGTAAGGATAAGGAAACTGTTATAAAATCTAATATAAATCAACTTCAAAGCTAATGAAAAATTAGAAAGGCCAAGTAGAAGGCTCGTGCCGGTTCAAAGACGATATGCTACTTAATATAATTTCAGCTGAATAACGCAAGTGAAATCTCAAGTTGTCACTTTTGGTTATAGTGAGTCAAAATAGAACCTAGGGAGCATGCCAGATTTAGAAGGAATGAGCTATGAGTTCTAGCCAAGCACTAATAGACTGTCCAAATGTATTGCAACTTTAGTCAATCTGCTTGTTCTCAAATTTCTCGTGAGCGACACAGAACCATATCAATGACAGCAAATATGCCAAGAATTTCTATCACAAGGATCAAACAAATCCAACACTAAGGTCTAAATTTGTCCTGCTACTTTGAGGTTAATTGATGACTATTCCTGAAACTGACTAGTAAGTTCATGGACACGTTATGAGACATATGCTTTGTTGTACTCAAGTTTAAGCTCTGTCCAGGCATGGTATAGCCAGATATCAAACACAGGAGTAGTTCCTGTACAGAGAGAAGAAAACCCATCTCTAACCAACGATGCTATACCTTTTCAGTACCTAAGCTCCATTTAGAGGGGCATATGACTATTGCACATAATCTAAACTAGAGGGAGCATAAGATTAGAGATCAAATCAGACATGGTGAAGTTCAAAAATCATTCAACCAATGAGAGATTAGAGCGTGCAACAAAATAAAAATGGGGTGGCAAGGCCTAAAGGGTAATGAACCAAGCTACACCTGAAAAGCCAGAGACTAAATTGTTAATCAAATTTCCGTGCAAACAAAATACACAAATCCTCCTCTAATGTTCTTCCCATGATTTATTAACAAGGTAAACACAAAAGAAAACTAAATACAGGATACAAGGCCTGGATAAAGGTATATTACAGTTCTAATAGAATAAATCCATTTACCTGACAGAGATAATCTGAAACTAAAGGCTCATTAAAACAACAATCGCAAGCCTTAATCCCACTATATGGGGAAATTAAAGGCTTGTTAATAGGATTAAATAAGTGAGCCAAGCCAAAATGCTTAGTTGTCTACAAGATCATATAACTACAGTCACTAGTTTATATTTTCTAAAATACAGAGTAAATTTGAGAATGCCAAGTGTTTTTCATTTTTGAATTGATACCCTGTATAGGAGAAACAATTGAAGCAAAGGATGCAGGAGGAGGTGTGCAAAGCTACCATTTCACGTAATGGTGCTCCTCTTTCAATTTCTGAGAATGAAGCTTCTGTTTCACGTTTTAAAATTGAAGCAGCTCAAGCTCATGCTGAATTACTGGAGTTAAAAGACATGGTACCTAATGGTAATATCTTAATGTTGTTATAATTTCTGTTAGAAAATGAGTTGAATTGGTTCTTGGGCTGTTAAATATTGACTTGCTAAATAATGTGTAGAAAGTCAATATTTAACAGCCCAAGAACCAGTTCAACTCATCTTCTAACAAAAATTCTAAAATTATAACAACATTCAGATATTACCATTAGGTACCATGTCTTTTAACTCCAGCAATTCAGCATGAGCTTTAGCTGCTTCAATTTTAAAACGAGAAACAGAAGCTTCATTCTCAGAAATTGAAAGAGGAGCACCATTACGTGAAATGGTAGCTTTGCACACCTCCTCCTGCATCTTTTGCTTCAATTGTTTCTCCTATACAGGGTATCAATTCAAAAATGAAAAACATTTGGCATTTTCATTTGTCATCTGAAGGGCAAAAACACACCCCATGTCTTTGATACCTTGTGTTTTGCAGCAAGAACTCCTTCTTTTGCTACCTTCAGCTTTTCAACAAATTTTGAATTCTGATTATCTATCCAATTCCTAATTTTTCTGCAATAAAAATTTATATATTTATCCATAATTTGCTGCCAGTGAGAATTGAACAAGTCTTGGGAAAAAAATAAGTGCAAAACCTTATCACTTACTTGGTGGGAAGAATTTCATCACATAGAAAAGTCAAGAGCCTATGTCTTTTTGAGGAGTCTAAACTATTATAATCATCAGCTTCCCAGCCAAACCCTTCCAGCTTCAGTCTTTTCAACGCAAAATGGGGTCTGGAGACATAACTCTGTAGAACATGCAGCCAAGAATTCTTGCCGTGTTTTGAAGTTACAGTTGAAGAGCTGAACAGATGATGGAAAATATGTCAGTGCAGTTATCCCTACTAGTATAGATCTGATTAGCTACATATTCGTTCATACTCTCCACTCAAGTTCTCTAGAATCAGTGACAGCAACTTAATATGAAACTGGACAACAGGAGAATATTTTCCTTGGCACCATGTCCCCCATGTATTAATTCTAGAAGGATATGTTCAGGCTCCCCTTCCTTCAGATCAAGAACCTACCAAAAGACAAAATGTGAAATGGAAAAGGTGAGACTGAGACTTACTGGGGGGGAAAAAAATGGAAAAGGCGACAAAATTATTTGACGTGATAGCAACCTCTTGGTTCTATTTGTAGTCTAAAAGAGATTAGAGACCATCCTTTTATTCATACATAGCAAACAAAAGAGCATCCGAAAATGTACTAAATAGAACATAAGAACCAAAAACATGAAAATAACAGCAAATGGTTGATGTTTCTGGATATCATTCCTTAAAATTGCATGAGACTATTCTTCATCAGTATGATATACCCAATTTTTAGAACAGTACCCAGTAACAAAAACAATGTACAATCAGACATCAAAAGGTTTAGAATCAAATGGATGTATTTCCATTAGGATAGGGTAATTTATCATTTGGATAGGGTGGTTTCCATTAGAATGTATTTCCATGGGGATAATGTATTTCCATTAGAATCAAGGTGGTTTGGATAGGGTCATTTGTCATTTGGAATTCGAAATTCCAAATCCATTGTTTGGTTATATAATTGTTGGAAGCAGTTGGATTTGAGTCCAAATCCACCTTGGATATGTATGGACTCAATAAATAGAAGGATTTGAAATGGCATCATATGAAATCTCTCTATCCAAAGTCCAAATGCAACTTCAATGAATTGAATGAAGCTGTAAAGATGAAGCTGTAAAGAGGCCATAAACTCAATTAGACACCAGAAACTTCTTATGATATAAAGTTCTTGCATCTAAGACAGGTAAAGCATTATTGAACCACTACTTATATTTGATTTATAGAAATGCCAAAAAGCATCATAGTGCAAATGAGTTAAAGGACCCAAAATTGCATTCATTCTCTAACTATTAGAATTGAAGCTCACTTGCCTCTTGAAAAGCAACACAGAATTCAAAGAATTGCAAACCATAGCCCACATCTCTAGGTGCTAGGTCAATGCCAGCTACGGTTGTCACCTCAGTGCCCTGAGGCAATGAGATGTCTGGACCATTATATTTAGTCTCTTCCAACAAAATCCCAGTTCCCCTCTTGTCTTTTTTTTTTTCAGTAAATAAGTTCCCCTCTTGTCATCTTGAATCTCTATTAAACATTAGAAATTCGTGGCCTTTTGGAACCAATGTCCTTTAGTAAAATTCCATCATCTTGGTAACCTTCTTGTCTTTCCCTTAAAACTTTCTTAGAAGTTCCAGCTTTTTTGGAGACTGTTGCTTTTGACAGAACCCCATGAATCTGATTCCCATCTTGTGCATCCTTCAACCTAGTTTGAGTAAAGGGACTAGCATTATGCAAAAAAGACCCGATCACCCTGGTTGTCATCTGCCATCTCCTTCAAACCTTTATGCTTCTTTTTCTTCAATTCTTTCTCATGAGGGCTCAATGGCAAAGGTAGAGGATGCATATTTGAATCAGTGTTTCCACTAAAAAGAATTTTCCTTTCCCCGCTTAGTAGGCAAAGCAATAGCAGACTCCCATTTAAAAAAATGGTATAGAAGCAAGCAGATACATATCCCATTATTATTCATTCTAGAAATATAGTTATAATTATATTATACAATCATCTAACAATCTGGCTACATCCCCTGAAAGGAAAGGGCTAACGTACATTGTTTGAAGCAGCAAGCTTCCCTGAACTAGCATCCACAGCTTTCACATTGTTGTCACTACCAAAACTTTCATGACCTTTAACATGATGCAGCTCTGAAACAGAGGAAAAACCATTTTCTTTTGCTGTGTGCACCAGTATACCAGTGGGTCGGTGGCCTCTTTTCTTCCTGAAAAATCAAAGCTTTTGAGACTCACCAATATAATACTTTAAATACCAGTCAATAATAGAAACAGTAAAATAACAAACATGCAGACACTACAACTGCAGATGCCTCTGCACTTTGGACAACTCCAGTCCTCCAACATTGCTACTTCTTCTGCACTTTGCACATGTAAAACAAAATCTTTATTACACGTCAGATTAATTTTTTTAGACTGAATACATAAGAGGTCCCTAGATTATTAAAAAATATGGTCTTTAGCCCCACGACTAAAATTTTGGCATATTCTCCCCATCAACCATTTATTTTCATTCCCTTTAATCCATCAGTTAACTGAGAGTTAACAGCTAAATTAATGATGATAAGTAAGACGAAACCTCTATAACACATAAGATTAATTTTGACAAATTCCTTTTTGCTTATTGGAATTATAAGACAAATTTAGTAGTTGTACAAAGTTTGGTTCCTTGAAAAAACTAACCTGTGATCATACACAATATATTGACAAATTGAGTACGTAAGTAGTGGTAGAGGAAAAAGGAACAGCTATAAGCTCCATCAAACTTTATCTTTGAATAGCTATAAGCTGCATAAAAAAAAGAGCCTTTGCTCATACAGTAAAAATACCAAAATGCCATCAAGGAAATCTAAAATTTCCACCAGAACTCCCCAACCCCTCTGTCTCAATTCATTCGGCGGATCCCCAGCACAGATCTTTTCCCGTATCCACCGCTTAATTTCCCACAAAAATGCAAAAAAAAAACAGCGCATACATTCAAAATGAACAAGAAAATACCAATTACTCGTTGCAAACTCGTCAGTAATCCAACAAAGTATAACCCAAATTTCGACAATTTCCTTTGAATCTCCTAAATCGGACAAGCCAAAAACAATAATACCTGATGACAAGTCTTCCCTGTGCGCGGAGAAGAATTCTCTTGAATCTCGTTCTCGTCCCCGTCGCCGGTCCTGCTCTGCTGATTAGCTGAGTCCTGTGCGGATACGGAGACTGAAGCGTCCGCCATTTGCCGCCGACCGTTCTTGAGGATAGCGGAATCTGCAGAGCGCAGATTTCAGATTCAGACCAGAATCTCCACACAGTGGTCCGACTGTTTCCAAAGGCGGGAGAGCCTGAATTTGATGGTGTCTCAGAAATGAAATTTGGGATGAATTCGAGGGGGCGCCAAAACGGAAAATTAGGGCATAACCAAGTGAAGTGATTGTTTAAGATTATCAAACAAGTTGAGATGAGTAAAGTGCAAGGGCCACTTTGTCCGTGCAAAACAAGGCCTTCCTCGTGACCCGTATAAAATGGGTCGAGTTTAGCAAAAACTTGTTAGTTCAACCAATTTAAAAAATATATTTATCAATTTATATCTAAGATATAAAAATACTAGTGTATACCCGTGCCTAAAGGCACGATCTAAATAATATTAAAATTAAAATATAATAATACCAGTGTATACCCGTGTCTAAAGGCACGTCTAAATAATATTAAAATTAAAATATAATAATATTCATTAATATTATAAAAAAATTATCAACACTGAATAAAAAATAAAAATTAATATTATTGTATACTTGTTAACGTTTTATAAAAAAAAATTACTAAATCTATATAATAAAGCAAATCAATAAGTACTCTATAATTTGAATAAATTAAATTAAAAATTAAATATCAAATAATATATACCAACCATCGCCGACTGCCATGGCCGCGACCATCAACGGAGAGGGGGAACCCCGATTCAAGGTCGGGAGAACCTTGGGTTCTTGACCTTAGTATAACAAAATTACAATTTGGCCTTTTTTATTTAAAAATTTTCAAATAAAATTAAGTATTGATACATAGAAATAAAAAAAATTGTACATTAATTTTTTTAAAAAATAAATTTTTAAAAAAATTAACAATTTAAAAAAAATTTGGAGTCCCCGAAAGCGACCGGTTGGGGTCCAGTGGGTTATCTCAGACCGCCATCACCCCCTGCTAGCCACTCACAGCGCCTTGCCCCCACCCGTCGTAGGCCTTCCCGCCATTTTCACCGCTGTCGCACTCGCCGACCCCCCCACCGACCATCATCCCTCTCACCCCTCACCATCGTTACACACGTTGACTCCCTTACCCGTCGTTGACCATCCCTTTCCCCACCGCCGTCACACCCCCCGATGGAGTGGGTGGGTGGGTCAGTAAGAGAGAGAAAAAGAGAGAGACAGTGACTGTTGGGCTGGAAGAAGAACAGAGAAGAACGGGATGGATCTGTGAGAGAAAGAATAAGAAGAAGGTAGAAAGAGAGACACTAAGTGAGGGAAATAGTGGGTGAATATGCAAGAGAAAGAAATAAATTATGTTATTAAAATAAAAAATAGAATTATTAAAAAAATTAAATAAATAAATTATTTTTGAACTCAATATGATAGATTAACCAATTTCACGTTTCTTTAAGTCTTAAAAATTCAACACTTAAAGATAAAAATTTTAAATTATGCTTCAAACTTTGAATAAAATTTTACATTAAAAACAACATTTGATCATTAATGATTTAAAAAAAAATTATTTATTTTGAAATTGAATCATCCACGTCAAATTCTTATATATTAAAACTTACTTTATTTTTTATTTAAAAAATTTTAAAAATTAAGTATTGAAACTTACATAATATTTCAAAAAATTTCACTGTTAATATTTAGAATATTTAAAAATTAAGTATTAAATGTTTTAAAAATTAAAAATTTAAAAAAAATTTGGATTCTCGAGCGCCGGTGGTTGGGGATAGTCCCAAATTGATTTTCAATTTTTTTTTTACATTTTATCCCCTTTCCCTATTTTTTCAGTATTTTTTTTTATTTTATTATTTTTTTTCTCCTTCTCCCTTCATCTTCTTCCTCCGCTTCCTCTTCCTGCAACGCACAGCCACCCGCTGGCCTGGCCTCCGCCGGTCGTTCTAGGTCGCCCCGCCACCGCCGCCATTAGCCATTCGCCGCCGCGGGCCAGCTCCCGCGCCTCTGCCTGCGCGCACAGACCGTAACCAGCCGCTGCATCGGCTCTCCATTGCGAGCCCACCTCTGGCCGCTCGCTGCTTCAGGCACATACATACACACTGCTTGCTATGTATAGAGAGAGAGGGTTGGCCATTGAATGTTGATTCAGAAGGAGCTAAAATCTACTAAAATCTGCTGCTTTGATGAGACAGATGTTTGGGCGTGAAGCTGCAGGGACAGAGAAAGAGAAAGAGAGTGAGTGAGGGTGGGGGTCTGTGAGAGAGAGAAAGAGAGAGGGAGAGAATGAGTGAGTGAGGGAGTGGGTCGTGAGAGATAGAGAGAGGCAGTGAGGGGGATGGGATTGAGCGGGAAAAGTTTTAATCTCAGCCATCAAAGTATCAGAAATTGATCTCATCCATCAAAATGTCTATATATTTTAGACAATTCAAAAACAGTTGTGCCTTATTATATAGATTTTTAAACATGCAATTTCTATCATTAAAATAAAAAGTTAAGAGATAGAAGTTAAAAGTTTAAAAATTTAAACTTTCAATAATTTATAATTTTACTTTTAAAATTTAAAATTCTTATTAAGTTTTATAAATATTTAAAAATTATAAAAAAATTTCTTCGTACTTGGGATTCCAACTCCAATAATTATGTATGAGATACATATTTATTTATATATATAAATTTTTTTAAAGTGATTATGCTTGTGTACGAGATATAATTTTTTTTTATAAAAAATATAAAGTTGTGTATAGAAATTATTTAAGATTTATTAATTATCACTGTAAATTTGTGAAATTGCCTAATAATATTTAAAGTATTAGAGTAATTAAATTAAATATCAATAAATTTAATTTAAAATTAAATTATTTATATTTTTATATTTTTATAAAATTAGAACTTAATTGAGTCTACTAGCCCACCGACCCTTAGACATATTGAGCCAAATTGCAGGTCTAAAAAAAAAAACCCCATTAATTTTATGTAAATAATGAGTCGAACTAAACTTGATTCATTAGAATAACGAGTTAAATTAGATACAAATTATCTAACTAAATGTTATGATTTAAATCAATTTAATTTTACATTACACAAAGAGAATACAAATGAGAAATATCCTCCCCAAATGGTACCAAAACAACATAATAGAATAGCCTGATTGGGGTAAGGTGGATCCATTCAAAACCTATACAAGAGACTTGTGAATTAGAAAAGAGGGACACGCAATTTTGACACTCACTTGTAATATTTATGTATTAATATACTACTCAAAAATGTCACAAGTGAGTGTCCAAATATTATCTCCAATTCTCTTCAGAAAAAAATTATATGAATTACAATTTACAATATATCAAATTCAGTAACAACTTAATATTTACACAATTCAACCGTCAAAACAAATAAGGTTCATAAAGGTATAGCAGGATTTAGAGAGTCCAATCATCAAAATATATCAGCTTTTTCAGTAAGTTTTTTATTTTTTATTCGGAGCTTGGAGCCTCGAGCAATTTAGAACAGATTTGCAATCAGAATCCATCGATCATCTTCAATCCCACCTGCTAGAATAGCAAAGACATTATGCTAGTATTAGCTTGGAACGAGATCTCTAGAATAAGCAAATAAGAAGCTGTACTTGCAACTTTGTTTTATCAAACTAAGTCCTCCTTTTGGGTTGAATTGGCATACTACAACCTCACAACTTTTATTTATACAAACGTTATTGAATGGCAACTCGTATATTCAGATCTTGGTTTTAGGGAGTAGAATAGAAAATTTTACTGGTTTTTGTGTAAAGTAGGGCTGGATAAATGAGAAAAAAAAATGGCTTGAAAATCTCTGTTTGAATTGCTTGTGAAATGTGAACAAGCTCAAGTATATTTTCCTTTAAATTCATCAACTACATATGGAAACATTCGAGTGGTTTATCTAATACCAGTTCCACACCCAATCAATGCCTGATGGATAACAAAATCACCAGAGAAAGCTATGCGCAAAACAGTACCTTAATTGCATTGACTAAATGGCAGCAGATTAATTAAATTAGGCCGCTTTGCTAATTTTAGAAGATAGGTCCATCAGGAATTCTTTCCAGACCTTCTTTTCCTGTAACAAAAAAGAAAAAAGAAAATCTCACTTCCAAAACTGCCATTGGAACAAAATGATTATCTAAATGCAATCGAAGTCTGAAAATTTTCTGCTTAATGCAGGTTACATTTTGCCGATAACCTATGCCCACATAAGATGCTTGTACCCTAACAAATGGCGAATGAGTAAACAAGTTACCTCCGCATCCCAAAACAAGGAATTTTGCACTCTCTGTAAAGTTCAGGAAATATAAGAAACTAAAGTCTATAGATAGTAGATGCCCAGGACAAAGCATAAAAATTGGTTTTCATGATTGGAGAAATGTGTTTTTATACAATTGATTTGAAAGCAAAAAAAAAAAAAAATGATTGGATTGTAATATTTCATTAGAACTGTTTCAAATAGTATTTTGAATTCTAATAGTGAACCATAAGTTTACCCCTGTTACACCTTATTGCATATCACATTTCTCTTACAAATCCAGGTACCTACCTAAACAAGCTGTGGTCTAACATTGCCCAGTAATGTATCTTTAGATTTTTTAATGGGATCAGATTATTACATACCAATTTTAGAAACAAGGTTGCAAGGAACAATCATGAAGAAAACAGAGATTTTTAACATTTAAAAAAATGTCTATAGGAGGACCTAAGACTAGAATGCACGCATTCATACCCTTGTATATACAAGTTGGATATACATTCCATTACCTTAAAGAAGAAATGGATTTTTGAATCTCTTTTTCCTGCTCGACGTCAAAGGTGAACCACTTGTCACCAGACTCATCCGAGTCCTTGGTTCTCACATCTGTAAATTGAACAAAAAAAATAAGCATCCTAACTCACTACTGAATTCTTAAAAGTCTAACTGCTAAAGTAATCACCTAACCTTGGAGGAGAATAGTAGGATTGTCAGAACTTCCTTTTAATTTCCAATATTTGTGCCCCGCAATGCCCAAAAGGATTGGTTCTGTCCTAAGAGAATCAGATCTTTCGTCCTCTGAGAAAATGGTTCACACACAGGTCAGGTTATCATGCCAAAGACACTAAATTTAAGGAAGAAGCCTCGGAAGATGCAAAACATAATTGATAAGGAAATGACTTCTGAGAATTTGGACATAGAACATTCTACAATGATAACATTTGCTCATATAGGAAGATTGATTTATATTTCATAAGTTAATCATACAACAAGGGCAAACCAGCCTAAACTGCAACAAATAAATAAATGCATTAATGAAAATGTTGAAATTGGAAAGAAACCACGTTTGAATTTGTTAAGGGCTTCCATCATTGTCCTTCAAAGAACAAGAGATCTATTAAATTTCAAAGAGTTGTCTTCGACAAGCTTAAACCCACATTCAGGTACTTTTTTTTTTTTTTTGGTCCTAAAACCTTTGATCTGCCTTCTTCACTTCTTCTTCTCAAGATGAAAATCATGGTCATGTAGATCTATGAGAGGCTCGGCCCTGAATATATACTGATCTAGTATCAGCCATGCCAAAAGGGATGCTATGCAGCAGGTGTATTCCCGTAGCAGGGGACAAAGCGTGAACCCACTTGACAACTGCATTTATTGTTTCTATATAACTATGCACTTGTCAAATACGCTTATTTTCTATCAATAAACACATGAAAAGCGCACTTGGCAAGTGCGTCTATTGGTTCCATCACCGAATGCACTTACCAAGCGCGTTTATGCCTTCGGCATTGCTACAGAAGTGTCCCTGCTTGCATGACAGATGTTGTGGCACTCCTAATACTAGATTGGTAATCATTTTCAACCGGACCTGTTTTGGAAAAAAAAAAAAATTAAAAATAATATTATTTTAAAACCATGTTCAGCTTGTTGTTTATTCCTGTTCTATTTTTCTTTTTTCTATTATTTTCAACATCTCTAAATTAATTATTTCAATTAGCAAGACACCATGTTCAGATGGCTGTTCTCTTCCTACTCTGTATTTCCTTTTTCTCTTTTTTTGTATTTTTTTTTCTAATAATCTAGTTATTCTCTTTTTCAATATCTTTAAATTGTTTATTTCAATTAGAAACACACCACAATGCAAATATTGTATATACCTCAGTTCTCAATTTTACTTAAAGTCTGTTGTTTAACTAAGATTCTATTTTTTTAAAAATTTACTTAAATTAATGTTTTTTTTATTTTTTTATTTCATTTAACTGTGTTTTATGCCATTATGAAACTAATTTTTTATTTATCATTTAGCACTTTGTTGAAATAATGTTAGTTGCTATTATAGTGTTGGCTATTTGTCATTCATAATTTTATGGTTTTGCATTTACCTCTTTATAGTTTTAAATTGCAAAAATGGTATAAAGTTTTTATACACATTATGAAAAATGTGCTCGCCATGCCTATGAGGCATGTGCCTCTGCCTTGTGCCTTGCACCTCAGCTCCAAGCACTCTTTGCAGCTCAGTGATTTTTTGACAACTATGAAATATTAGACGATTGGAAAGAAACAATTATAAGAGGGATCCATGAATTAAATTTGCAATAATTTTTGTTGTTGGTAGACTGGAACTAAAAGGTGAAATTTTAGTTTTCTCATAAAATAAAACAATCAAGGAAAATACAATTCAAATAATAACATATCAAGCCTTAATCCCTCCACGTGTGTTGTTTGATCCAATGTGTTTTATGTGGACTATTGGCTACCCAACACAACCCCCCTCCTTTATATGATCTTGTAACATACTGTAAATAGGAACCCACAAGTGGAGTTTTCAGACAAAAAGATAAAAAGTAATCTAGTACAATATTACCAATTTTGTTAAAAGATAAACACAAGATTTCTTGGATAATCAAAGCTAGGTCATCATCTAAAGAGATTGATGATGAAACAAATATATTTAAAAGGTAACCAAATTAAAAGAGGGTCACAAATTTTATACAGCTGTAAGGATAAGGAAACTGATATAAAATCTAATATAAATCAACTAAAATTCAATGCTAATGAAAAAATTAGAAGGGCCAAGAACTAATAGACCACCCAAAACTATTGCAACTTTAGTCAATTTGCTTCATTTTAAATTTCTCCAGAGCGACAAAAAACAATTGATGACATTGCAAATGTGCAAAGAATTTTCTATCACAAGGATCAAAACAAATCCAACAGTAAGGTTTAAATTTGTCTTACTACTTTAAGGAGGTGAACTGATGACTATCCCTGAAACTGACTAGTAAGTTCATGTACAGGTTATGAGACATATGCTGTATTGTACCTTTTCAGTACCTACCAAGCTCCATTTAGAGGGGCATATGGCTATTGCACATATTCTAAACTAGAGGGGGCATATGATCAAGAGATAAAATGAGATAAGAAATTAGAAAAAGGGGGTCGCAAGGCCTAAAGGGTGATGAACCAAGCTACACCTGAAAAGCCAGAGACTAAATTGTTAAGCAACTTTCAGGGCAAACAAAATAAACAAATCCACCTCTCCCATGATTTATTGACAAGGTGAACATAAAGGAAAAAAGAGATTGAACACAGGTTACCAAGACCTGAATATAGGTATATTACAGTTCTAATAGAATAATCCCTTTACCTGACAGGGATAACCTAAAATTAGAGGCTCATTAAAACAACAATCCCCACTGTGGGGAAATTAAAAGCTCATTAATATAATTAAATAAGTGAGCCATGCCAAAATGTTTAGTCATCTGAAAGATCATATAACTCTAGTCACTAGTTTATATTTTCTAAAATAGAAAGAGTAAATTCTAGCACTAAAATAAAAGCAAGTTCAATTAGGATCACAACAAGCTTGACTCAGACAAATGTGCAACATACAAGGTCAGGTGAGATAGTTAAGCTAAGTCAAACTCAATGTCTAAACATTATCTAGGAAGTCAATTTAACAGCCCAAGAACCAGTTCAATTGTTTTTTAACAAACATTCTAAAATAATCACATTTCAGATCATACCATTAGGTACCATATCTTTCAACTCCAGCAATTCAGCATGAGCTTGAGCTGCTTCAATTTTAAAGCGTGAAACAGAAGCTTCATTCTCAGCAACTGAAAGAGGAGCACCATTATGTGAAATGATAGCTTTGCACACCTCGTCCTGCATCTTTTGCTTCAATTCTTCCTCCTATAAGGGGTATCAGTTCAAAAATGAAAAACACTTAACATTATCATATGTCATATGAAGGCCAGAAAAGCCACCCATGTCTTTGCTACCTTATGTTTTGCAGCACGAACTCTTTCTTTTGCTGCTTTAATCTTTTCAAAAAAATTTGAATTTTGATCATCTATCCAGTTCCTAATTTTTCTGCAATGAAAATTAATTTATTTGTTCATAATTTGCTGCAAGTAAGAGAAGCCTTGAAAAAAGAAAACAGAAGAAATAAGTAAAAAACCTTGTCACTTACTTGGTGCAAAGAATTTCATCGCATAGAAAAGCCAAGATCCTAAGCCTTTTTGAGGAGTCTAAACTACTATAATCCTCAGCTTCCCAGCCAAACCCTTCTAGCTTCAGTTTTTCCCATGCAAAATGGGATCTGAAGATACAATTCCGTAAAACATGCAGCCAAGAATCCTTGCCATGTTTTGAAGTTATCTTTGAAGAGCTGAACAGATGATGAAGGAGATATCAGTACAGTGTTCCATACTAATATAGATCTAATTAGCTACATATTCCTAACTTCAAGGTCCGTACTCGCCACTCAGGTCCTCTAGTATCAGCGACAGTAACTTGATGTGAAACTGGACAACTGGAGAATATTTTCCTTGGCACCCACGTCCCCCATGTATTAGCTCTTGAAGCAAATATACAGGTTCCCCTTCCTTCAAAACAAGAATCTACCAAAGGGCAATGTGTGAAATGGAAAAGGTGAGAAAATTAGACACTAGCTTTTTTTCATACACTGCATACAAAAGATTATTGAAAAAAGTACTAAATAGAACATAAGAGCCAAACATGAAAGCAGTAGCAAATGGTAGATGTTAATGGAGATTACTCCTTAAAATTGCATTAGAAAAGCTCCAATGACTAAAATGAAGTCTAATGAATACTTGAAACCACTCTTAATAAGTATGGTTACCTAATTTGTTATAACAGTTCCGAGCAACAAAAACAGCGCACACAATATCAAAAGGTTTAGAGTCAAATGGGATGCATTTCACTTGACAAATTGAATGAAACTGTTCAGAGTCAAACGATGCAAATTTGCATTCATTCTCTAATTATTAGAAGAGAAGTTCCTTACCTCCTGAAAAGCAGCACAGAATTCCAAGAATTGCAAGCCATAGCCTACATCCCTTGGCGGTAGGTCAATGCCAGCTACAGTTATCAACTCAGTGCCCTCGGGCAATGAGATGTCTTCACCAATGCATTTAGTCTCTTTCAATGAACTCCTAGTTCCCCGGTTGCCATCTTGGATCTCTATTAACCCTTCCTTAGAAATTCTTTGCCTTTTGGCTTTGGGATTACTCTCCTTCAGCAAAATTTCATCATCTTCTTGGTTACCATCCACAGCTTTCACAATATTGGCCCTACCAAAACTTTCAGGACCTTTAACATGGAGCAGCTCTGAAACAGAGGAAAAACCTTCTGCTTTTGCTGTGTGCACCAGTATACCAGTGGGCTGGTGGCCACGTTTCTTCCTGAAAAGTCAAAACTTTTGAGACTCGCCAATGTAATTACTTTAAATACCAGTCAATAATAGAGAAGGTCAAACAACAAACATGCAGACGCTGCAATTGCAGATGCCTCTGCACTTCGGACAACTCCAGTCCTCCAACGCTACCATTTCTTCTGCCTTTTCTCCATATCTGAACAAAATCAAACAAATCAATTTTATGAAATGACATATAGGCTGCTACCCACCAGCAAAAGGAATAAATATATACAAAAGAGCTGATGATATGAAGCACATTATTGTCACCAACCTGTTAAAGAGGCATTTACGACAAAATTTCATAGTACATGGCCGGTCCTTCTTGTGATTCTTGCATGATCCAAAAATATTTGTGATTTTCTGACGACACTGCAAAAATGATTTGTTTCAATTACAAAACAGATAATACCATAGTAATGAAAAGTAGGGAGAAATGTGATTCAAATCTTGATTTGTGCAGCAAGTTGGTGCTAAGAAAAAGGAGTCATTGTTCCCAAGTATGACTTCACAACTATTTATCAAGAACGATTAGTACGATTCATGACTCAAGAAAATGATAACCTCCCAACATTTACACTTTGCATATTATATGAATTTTCTTATACAGACTCCTATGCTGTAAAGCAAAAAGCAACATAGAATATGTTACCCAGAACAACAATTGACCTCCTTCCAAGAGTTTGTTGTCACTAAGCACATTTGAACATATTGATGCGTATTTTCTCAGAACCAATGGACCCCGCCCAGCCAGCCCTAGACCCTAAAACCCTAAACCCTATTAAATGGACCCATCCGGGCCAGCCCACAATATTATTTTAATTTATTTATTTATTTTAAAAGTATTGAATTGTTAAATTTACTTAAAATATATATTAACTATGCATAAAATATAATTTAGTATTCACATGCATTCTTATGTAAATAAATTTGAAATATTATTTGACCATTTTGAAATGAATGTAATTATGCATAAAATATAATATACATTAAATATACTAATATATATTATCTTGAAATGCTGAAATGCTGCACACAGCACTTCAATTTTGGGGGTGGTAATGCATAAAATATATTAATTAACAATGTATTTCAAAACTAATTTTATAAAATATTTTCAAATTTTAACATTTTTTATGTGAGTCAAGTC
Source organism: Diospyros lotus (assembly GCF_014633365.1). Classification (NCBI taxonomy): domain Eukaryota; kingdom Viridiplantae; phylum Streptophyta; class Magnoliopsida; order Ericales; family Ebenaceae; genus Diospyros; species Diospyros lotus. The sequence continues at coordinate 2,761,734 of NC_068346.1, read as the reverse complement.
AAGTTAAGGCTTGGTCGAGCCATAGATAGGGCAAGCTTGATCTGACTCTTATCACAGATCGAGTCAAGCTGAGTCCTAGGCCACATATCTTAAACTAGAACGCCCAATACACTAGGTCCAGCTTGGCTCTAATCTATTGCTTGCTACAGTAGCCTCAATCTTTTCTTTCATAAAAGGGAAAAACCTTTTGTTATCAAGTATGTAAAAGGCCCAAAACCACCCAAAGAAAATTAAAATTTCCAAGCAAACTCCCTAACTACTTTTTCGCAATTCAGTTGGCGGATCCCCAATGTGAGCACAGATCTACGCCGGTAGCCACCGCTTAATTTTCCATAAAATGCACAAAACAGGGCATAAATTCAAAATCAACCGTTGATCAAAAAAAAATATCAATTACTTGTTGCAGAACCCGTGAGTAATCCATCCAAGTATAATCCAACCTTCCCCAATTCCCTATGAATCTTATAAGTGATTATGAGAGAAGCCGAAAGCAATACCTGATGACAAGTCTTCCCCACGCGCAGAGAAGAATTTTCTTCCTTCTTGTTCTCGTCGCGGTCGAGGTCGCGGTCGCGGTCGCCGGTCCTGCTCTGCTGATTAGCTGAGTCCTGAATGGATACGAAGACTGAAGCAGCAGCCGCCGCCGCCGCCATTTGCCGCCGATTCTTCTTGCAGTTGGTCGGAAACTGGACGGCAAATATTTCAGATCAGACGCGCAGTCGTCCTGTTTGCGGTGGCGGGAGAGCCTGAATTTGATGGCGTGTATATGTACCTGGAAAATGAAATTAGGGCATAAAGAGAGGAGAATGATTTTCGCACCGATATGGCGCACCGACTGGATCCCCCTTTTATATATAACAAAGGAGAAGGGGTCTTAAATGGAAAATCACTTTGCCCGCGGTAAATACATTGTATCTTCTCGGTGCATGAATCACTGTCCGTATAAAAGGTAATGTAAATTTAACCATAATAATTATATTATTATTGCGTGGAATAAAGTGGATTCAAACTTAAGGAAAAAGACCTAAAATTTTATTAGAATAAAATATTCACGTATACATGTCATAGAACATAGAGTTATTAGATGATCGATAAACCTAAAAGAGCATTAATCGAGTGACTAAAACTAAATAATTAAGATCAAGTGGCTGGGTAATCTCTTTCGATAATTTCTCTCAAAATCTTTAAAAGACCCTATCAAAAATTTACGAATAACTTGCTTATTATTATTTAAGAAACTCTTGTGAGCTACCAATATCTTTCCTTACACATTCAAAAAATAGATTTAAATACCCATCGAGAATTGTGGCTCTCCCCTACACCCATCGATCTCCTCTCTCTATAAATAGGAGCCTCGTTTTCTAGTAAAAATATACTAACAACTCCAAAAATTATAACTATATTGATTTTCAACACTTCATTTGAGAGATTAATTTTAGTATCAAAAGACTTAGGGGTAATGCTCACTCATGCCTCTAAATGATTTATTTCCTGCAAATAATGATCAAAACACTATTTCACACAAATAAATTTATTGTTATATTTTAGCAATAATATATAAAAATTTTAATAATAAAATAGTCATTGGTATTTAAAAAAAAAATTATAAAGTATAATGTCATTTACTCAAATTTATTAAAATTTTTAAAAAACAATAAAAATAATTTATTTTATCTTAAATATATGATCTCTAAATCACAATAATTTTAAAATAATTCTATTATTTTTATTTAAGTTTATTTAAAAATAAAAAACTAAATTAATATAATTAAAGTAGTCCTTTATTTAAAATGACATATTAAAAAAAGATCAGACAAATTGAATTCTTATTTCATTGTGGAAACCGTACTGATGGAAAGCTTTGATTTGCGGCGGGGGACAACCAGATCAGGAAGTAGTGGTTCGGAGTCGCGTGTTTGTACACGTGGCGGGAGTTGAATGGGCCGACGGCGATAAGGAATCAGACTGATGCTGCCTGCGTGACCCTGTCCCATGTTTCTGTACATTTATTTTCTATATCTGGTCATTACAATGTCCGTCCATTAATGGAAGTTCCACTCATCTGAGTATTTTCTTCTCGGCTGTCTCTTCCATCTCACCTTCAGCAACTCCAGTACTAGCACTGATAGAAATGGCACTTGCCTTCTCGCCCATCATCTATTGGATGTGAGAATTTATGCTGCTCGCCTATATATAGGTGCGTTTACGCGTATGTATATATGAACTGTTTGTAGAAATGTCTGAACGAATACTAAATGGGTTCTTTGTACGTGCCAATATGTTTACTGGGAACTAAAGTAGTTCGTAATCCGCCCATATGTTTTCTATTTTTTTTTTTTATATGAAAACTCAACAGTGTTTGGCCCTTGGATCATGCAATCTGTTTTTAGCTTAATAACGTCAGAGGCCCATTGTGTCTGATAAGTAGTTTATTGCTACATGATTTGTCAAATATACAGTTCGTGTAAAAGGTCCTTGTTAAGGCATTCAAAACCCAGTCTCTGAATTTGTGATCTGCTAGTAGTGGAATGGAAATGAGTAGGATGGAACATAAAATATTTTCTGTGTGTTGGTGAGAGCACGGGATGGAAAGTAATGTAAAACACATACACCTTGCTTGGCAGAGCTGTAGAAATAGATGAAATAGAAACATATTATGTAGCAAAAAAGAAAAAAAGAAATAGAAACATGTTAAGTGGCAAATGACTGTTATGCTCTCTTAAAATCTTAAAAGATAGAGTTTTGTTAACTGAAGGAGAAATTTAAATGACCCCCCCCAAGAAAAAAAAACGAGTGAAAAAAAAAAAGAAGAGAAATTTGAATTTTTATAAAATTATTAAGTTTAATTTTGTCAATACACAAAAATAAAATCTTTCCTCTATTTCCATTCTATCCATGCTTTTGGGCGAATGGATGCAAAGTGTTTCCATCAATTTCCGTTCTATTATTCTTGGCTTTCCTAAATGGGATAAACCATGTCCATTCATTTCTATTCTATCTTCCTCTCCTCAAGGGACAACATACTTTATGACTTTTTTTTCTTTTTGGCTCTGTTTTCTCAACCTTATTATCTCTTCATAACAAATTTTACATTTCCTTCATATGCTGCTTAATTGTCATTGTTTCTCTTAGGCCAATCAAGTGCTCATCACAATTGGTAAGGAATAAGGATAGTCTAGCCTCTATACTATACTAGAATTTAATTTTAGACATCACTCTGTATCATTACAAGTTATTAGTCCAACGTAACTCAACTAAGCTCTTTTCCCGGATTGACCTGATGGCTACCTTGATTCTTTTTACTATATTCACTCCTTTATTTATGATCTCTATCCAACTTACTTGTGGCCTCCCACAAATTCTAGTGCTATCCTGAATATGATTGTTGTCCCTTCTCACAATGGAGTATGTTTTGGTCATACTTTATTTGCTCAAACCATTTCAACTGATTTTCTTTATTTTTTTCCTCAATTGATGTTATCAATATAATCTCCTGAATGAATTCATTCCAATCCTATTTCTCCTAGTTTTTCCATCCATTCAAGTTAGTATCCTCATCTTAGCTGCATTCATTTTGCTTATATGTAGTTTCTTGGTCATCCAACATTGTATCAGATAGTGTTGTTGGTCTTATATCTATCTTATAGAAGTATCCTCTTGACATTATATGTACACATTGATCATGCAAAACACTAAAACCAGCGCTCTATTTTGTTAATTTTCTAGGTTACGTAAACACCAATCTATGCACTTTCATGTAAAGATAAGGCTATCTTAAATTTACTCTCCAATGTTCTAAATTATCATTTACCCCAATATTTTATTCATCCACTAAATTAATAGCGTTAGCAAGCCTGCAATAAGAGGAAAATCTATGGTCTTTCCTATGGCAGTACTTGTTTGGTCATGCTCCCCTCATGTATATCTTCTACTACCTTATTGTGATGCATTTCTTTTCTTCAAACCCCACCATATCAAATTTACAAGTGTCGTATGCTTTCTCCAAGCCTGTGATGATCACATCAAGATATTTCTTCTATTGCCTATAACTCTCCACTATTCTTGATAGATAGGTTGCTTTAATTGTTTACCACCTTGATGTAAGTCCAAATTGATTATCTGGTATTTTTGTTTCAACTATTCACCTTTTCTCTATCACTTTCTCCCAGAACTTCATGGTATGACTTCTAAGCTTAATTACCCTACAGCTAATGGGATCAATCTACTTGCGGATCCACTTCTTTGATATTGTTTCCTATCATTAAAAGTAATAGGTAGTTTATTAATCACTGTTTTAATATGGTAGAGATTATTAGTAACATGATAGAGAAGTTTCTTGAATTTGTTAAAAAAATTAAGGTGTGTAGTCAAGGTCCCTATAAGGGACTGCCATTGCCAATTTTTTTCCTCAAAATGTTGAATTTTGATATTAAGCAGTTTCTTGGCCATGAAATTTATTGCACCATTAATTCTTATCAGATCATTTTCATTTAACTTGAGCGTTCTTGACTGTTCTAATTCATACATGGACAAAAAATGCATTACTTCTGTTTATGGGTACATACAGTTGCTGAGAAATTGTTTCCATTATTTTTTCAGGTACACATGGCCACAGTTTCAATGTGCTATAGGATGTGCTATAAAGATCACTCTCTTTTAAATCCAAAAGAACTTAGAGAGAATGTCAAGCACTCCCAGTTTGGCTTTATTGCAATCCAGGAGAATTTTGGTTGTCTCTCTTTAGTTTCTAGTGGATCATGCAGACCAGTTGTGAATAATTCAACTGGTACTCTATCAAATTTTAGTACAAGAAAAAATGCAAGAGTTTCTCAAGGAATAATTTTCAGTAGAGGGCTTTTCACTTTCAAAACCATGACTAAACCATTTGTCCAACATAACATGCACATGGTGCTGGGCCATCTACGATTCTGCTCCAGTAAAGCTCTACAACAACAAAAATCACCCATCCTCTGTCATGCATTTAAGTCTAGTTTGAATCAGAAACAATTAGAGTCACTGGATGCTTATTTTGGAAAACTCAAGCAAGATGCTAATCGACCTTCTCCAGCTTCTTTCAATAAGAAGGAAGAGATTATTGAACAAAGTGGTTCATTCAAAGCCAAAGAGGTGCTAGGATCACTGGAAGGTTATTTTGGCAAGGTTGATAAAGGTAAAAGTTCAGTAATTGTTTTGTCTTTATCAATTTCCATGGGTGCGGGCATATCCTTGATATGGCTGGGAATTGAGTGTGCTCTTAAGAAGGTTGATATTGTTTTAGGGGCACAAATTTGCTGAACTTTGGAGCAGAATATGAACAACATTGATATACTTGACCTAGTATTTGTGTATGACAGAAAATGCTGAAAATTCTGCTAGTGAGCTCATTTTGTACTGATGTCTCACTATTAGTTGTTCAATCATCATGTCTTCTCTCTTGCTCATAGTGACTGCTTGTACTTTAGCCTGAGGGATTTTTCTTTCTGTTGTTAAATATTTCAACCTATAGTAGAAAAGAAGCATATCTCAAGGTTAAAACTGTATTCTGATCAAATGAGTATCCTTCCAAATTCTAGCTAAGAGCTTCTCTTTGACTTATTTATATATACATATATCTACATGTTCTTGTTACATTTCTTCTTCCATCACTAAAGTTATTCTTCTCTGATCGCAACATGAGGAGTCAAATCCATTGAACATGATTTAGATGAGAAGGCAATGTAGTTCGGTGAATGTGCAAAGTAATAGAGGTGAAGCATTCACATGAAATCGTTTTGGCAATTGTCTATGGACATGATGCGGACTTCACCAATCATAATCCAAGAAGGTGTAAGTGTGAGAGAACAATTGAATGTAGTTAAGAACAAAAGATTTTATTATGTTTATGTGATCAGGGATTTTTGCTATGTCATATTTGGTAACCTTAACTGAGGTATATATCTAGTTTTGGTAGTTTTTTTGGGTAATAAGTAAAATGGATGATATAATGTTATTCCTTTCATTCAGACGCAAAGTCAAAAAACTACCTGCCACCAGCTTCTCATGGCGAAACTCCTGAAGCAGCATCTCCACATTCTGTCAGGGAGGATTCTAGAAGAGCTGGATGGAAGAAACTGAAGAGATACATGAACTTCCAAAAAAGGGATAGTGAGGGTGGTCAAAAGAGTTCGTGCAATGAAATATCCGATATGTACTTGATGTAATATATCTATTTTCTTATTTGCCTTTTTGTTTGATATTGCATCATTTCTCTTGCCAGCGATTTATGTTTATGCATTGGATAAATCCTTGGCTGATACTTTTTCTGATAATCTTAATTTCTTAATGCAGAAGCATGTTGGTTTCTATAAACATTGCAGTTTTCCTGTTTGAAATAGCAAGTCCTATCCGGCACTCTGACGTGGAGCTCTTTTCACTCCCTTCACTGTATGGAGCAAAGATAAATCACTTGATTCTACTTGGAGAATGGTGGAGGCTAGTTACGCCAATGTTTCTGGTACAAGATTGATGATTGGGTTCGTGTTTCTTTTCTATTACTGTTTGTCCATTGTTCAGTTACTTCTGAATTAATTTGTTGTGAAGCTGTGTTTGTCTATGAGAGGAGTTTATCAATTGAAACTTGCTGAATAATAGGCTGCGGCTACAGAGCAATTCGACTGTCCTAAATGTAAAAAGATAATGCTTTACAAATTGAAAATTTGCAGAGATTTCAAATGTTCTCATAATTGAATTTCCTTCATTTCATTTCAATGCCCATTATTACTTAGCAAAAAAAAAAAAATGCCTCTTATTTTACTCAACTGGTTGAGAAAAAATAAAATGAAATGGTGCTTGTACATGCAAAAAATGCTGTTGTCATATCATTCTAGTGGCAGTTTTTGCGTAAAGATTCTTTTTTTTTTCTTTGGGTGCTAAGTGTATAAAGATTCTATATGAATATTGTTTTCCTAAGTGAAATGGTTCAACTGGGCTTTCTGTTACTTTTTAGGTATAACTGCCCTTTATAGCATTTTATTGAACATTAGAAATTCAAAATATATCATGAAACCACTTACAAATTCTTTAATTTATGACCGAAGCTCCGCTAGGAAGTTCAATAGAAGACACAGAGTATACTCTCTTAACTGCAAACTGATCATCTAGTAATCTGTCACATATTTAATTTTTATTTCCCTTTGATTGCTGGGTTCTTGTTTTGTTGTTTTCCTGTTTGAATGAAAGAGGTGGAAGACTTGTTGTACAAAGGTGAACCCATATGCTGAATGTTCACTTCTGAAAAAATTGGTTCATAAACAGGTCGTAAAACAATATGAACTCATAAAAGATCCACTGACCAAAACAATAGACTGGTTTCAATTCCATGGCATGCCTAAGAGCTAAAGAAGACTGTTTTAAGTTCATTTTATGCCCATAAGTTCCTTGACCAATAAAAAGTATTAGATTTTAAAATCCAAGATATGTTACCTTGAAAGTGCTTTCTATTTGCAGCACTCAGGAATCCTTCACATAGCTTTTGGTTGTTGGGTGCTTCTCACTTTTGGTCCTCGAGTTTGCAGAGCGTATGGATCCTTCACATTTCTATTGATATACATCCTTGGAGGAATTTCTGGTAACTTGACAAGCTATCTTCAAACACCAGAGCCAACTGTAGGTGGGACGGTAAGCAGCACTGCAGTGGTTATGGTTTCTTCTGTCCATTTAACATTTATTTTTGTTTTCTGCATCCATAATTTGTTGGTGCATTTGTTTAGTCTCCCTGGTTGTTTTGTCACTTTTTTTTTTTCCCAGCAATTCCTAGTTTTGATAGATTTTGTAAAATATACATCACTGCTGCATAAATAACACAGTAGAAGTGATCTTGTGATCTTATTCTCATTTCAGTGGGTTTCAGAATTTTAAGATCCATTATCATCATGTAAATAAAGACTCTTGATTTAATTTCCTTGAATATTCTTGTTTGTAGAGAATTCAAAAGGAAAAAATTAAAATAATTATGTGTCTGTTTAACTTGAGATGCTACTACCAATCAGTTCTCTTGTTTGCCCAGGGACCAGTATTTGCTCTAATTGGAGCTTGGCTAATTTATCAAATTCAGAACAAGAATGTCATTGCGAGGGATAATTCTGAAGACATGTTTCAGAAAGCTGTAATTGCTACTGCCTGCAGCTTCGTTTTGGGCAATTTTGGTCCAATTGATGACTGGTTAGTTCCCTATTAACAAGTTTAGGTCTGAAAGCGAAAGAGCAAAGTTGTCATATTAACTATAATCACAATCGCATATGTTAAAATGGTATGACTTTCTCTATAAACAATTTTGCTTGCTTATGTGCATTAAATTTGAGAAATGACCACCTCAATCGATACATGAAATAAACACACAAGCTGTATTTTCTCCCTGTATTACATCATCGATGTCATATGGTTTACAACGTGACAGATTATATCTAGCTATCAATATTTTCTTCCCTTCTTCCCTTTTTTTCACCCCCGGGGGGTGTTTAATGCTGCAGGACACATTTTGGAGCACTTTTTACTGGTATGATTTATGGCTTTCTCGCATGCCCAATTCTGCAAATGGGTGACAGATCTTCAGAAAGTGGTCAAGATGAAAGAATTACTCTCTTTGGACAGTATGCCGATCCTTGCAAATCAGTTATGATATTCTCCATCTGTGTTCTAGTTTTAAGCTCCTTGCTATTCATCATTGAACCTCCCCTCAACTCACTGCCAGTGGGCAGCCTCTTATAGCTATATTAGTGTTCTTAGTAAGCTCTGTGTGTGTGTGTGTGTGTGTGTGTGTGTACGTGAGAGCTGTATGTATGTGTTGACAATCTGTTGGAGATAAATGGAAATATATATGTATATGTATATATATATATATTTGTAGCAGTAACAGTGCTGCTGGGATAAAGTTTTTTTGATGGGTGGTTCGAAAGGGTAGATGGAAGCCCCTTTTACAAAATTATTGCAGAATTTTGTGTGGAAAGAAACAGTGAGACTTTAGTGCAATTTTGTTTTGGGAGACAAGGTGTAATTGCTGTTGCAGTGTGGTACCATTCAACTGGATGAGATGGTTTTTTCTGGCGTTTTATTCATTTGTGAGTCGGGATGTTTGTTTCGGATGGTATTTTCTATTATATTTTTTGATGTAATGAAACACTTGTGTTAAGTTGAGCCCTCCACCAGAAACTGCGTACACCCGGCCAACCCAGCGCCCTGCAGCTTTCCCATCACCTCTCTCTCTCTCTCTCTCTCTCTCTCTCTCTCCACACGCACACACATCTATTTATATATGTATCATACTCAAAACGGAAGCTAGAAGATAATTGGAATTTAAGGCAGATATTAGCTAGGGAGGTTGAGGTTGTGGGAGAAGAAATTGATGGCGATTGGAAGGAGAGCTAGAAGCCTGATGGGGCCTATCTTAACAGCCAACTTCGTTGGATATCTAATCTTACTTGGACTCGCCGGATGGTCTCTCGACAAATTCATCGACGGTGAACAGAATCACCCTCGTCAGTCCCACCCTCCCTTCGCCTCCCCCCTCCTCCCTCCCTCTCTCTATGTTTGTGTTTGAACATTAACGCTTCAACATTTTGAGTATTAATTGGTGCTCTTCTTTTTGTCTCTAATCTACACGTATAGATTTAGGGGGGAATCAGTCGACTAGTTTTATGCTGGTGTTTGCGTCGCTTGCTGGGGCTATTGGTGTTTGTTCGGTGGTGGCTGGGTGGGTGCACCGCCGCGCCTGGCGGAGCGATAGCTTGGCCGCCGCAGCTTCTTCGGCAATCGCCGGCTGGGCCCTAACAGCCCTTGCTTTTGGGTAATTCCATTTCTTCTCATACACCTTGCGGATACATTAAAAAAAAAACAAAATATGGTGTACATAATTATTTTTTATCAAATTTATATTTTTGTTCATGCAGTTTTACTATTTTTTTTCTTTTGTTTACGCAATTTTTTTATTGTTTCGATTATATTTTAAAATTAAATTTTTATATTAATTTAATTTTTATATTCTGACATTTTTTCATGTGAAGTAATTTAATTTTTTATTATTTTAATTACATTCTTAATTTTTTTAAATTAATTTAATTCATATATTTTTATGTATAAAAAAAATAAAATAAAATAATAAAATACACGTTATACTATGTTAATGTCAAAGTGTATAATATGTTAATGTCAAAGTGTATAAGTTAAATTAATTCGAAAATGTAAATTTAATAATATAATTGAGATAATGGAAAGTTTAAATTATTGCATAAAAAAATTAAAATATAAGAATTAAATTAATTTAAATATATAAATTCAGAGATTTAATCAAAATAACGAAAAATTCAAGTGATTATATAAAAAATAATATAAAAATACAAAAATAAAAATATAGATTTAGTGTAATTATTTTGCACTTCTTAATTTGGGTGTTCATTGACATTGCTATGAAATTTTTTGTTATCCTAAGGATGGCTTAGAAGAAAACACTTTTAAGATTACAATAAATCATGTTAGAAATATTTTTATAGAGTTGTTATATGTATTTAATTGATAATTAAAAAATGATTTAATTAACCAAAAAAAGTTCTTTAATAATAAAATTACTAGCAATGCTCTTGAGAAAAATATTTACATAGTCTATAGTTATAACTATTTGCTAAGTATAATTTATTATAATTTAAATGTTGTTCAAAAATTTAGGATTTTTAATGTTTTGCTTCTTAACCCATAGCATAGATGGTTTGATGCATATATTTGGAAGGTTGGAATAATGTAAAATTATAGATTCAATTCTAATTTCGTATATGCTTGTATAATTGGTTGTGTTTATCCTAGGGATCAGATCTCGGGCTTTAACTCACAATGAATATATTTGTATATCTAAGCAAAATCAATGCAAATTATAAATTTTGAAGAGACTAAAACGATCCAGACCAAAAACAGTCGTTCAATCTCTTAATTTCCCACATTACAAAAAAAAAAAAATGCTTCACAACAAACACTGTGTCTTGATTTTGGTTTCACAATCGAGAAATGGCTTTTGTGTTAGCAAAGAAAAAGAAAGGGAAAATCTAAATTTTATATAAACACCACAAAGAACTCACAAGAATGCTTTTATTAAAGAAAACACTTTGTTTTTTTTGGCTTCTCACCATATGGCCGAAACAGAGGTAAAAAGAAATGTTACATTATAAGGCAAGCTAGTTACTCTTTAAGAGTAAAAATGGTCTCTTTGCAAGGGCAAAGAGAAGGCTCTATAAGATGAAATTATGAATTTTTGGAACATTATTTGCTTTGATTGTACTTTATTAATTTTCCTAAACACAGGCTTGTATGCAAGGAGATCATAATGGGGGGGCACAGAGGAAAAAGATTGGTAATTAGCAATGACACATTGCTCTTCCTTTCTCTGTTGTGTCTATGCATTCAAGCAATAGCAATGAAAAATTACCTGGATTGCAGCAAACACTGGAAGCATTCATCGCAATATCAACCTTGAGCCAGCTGCTGTATTTGTTGCTCTTGCACGCCGGCATGTTCGACAGCCGGTTTGGACCGTTGTATTGAAGCCATGGCGGCGCTGCTATGACAAACAGGAGCAAGATTGGTAATTAGCAACTTTGCAGCATGCATTTGTTTCTGTTTGATCCTATGAGAACTTGCTTGAATTGTCCTGAAAAATTTGTTGTTTCGCATGATATAATCATCGTATGTGTCCATTTTCACTTCAAACTTTGTTGTTTCACACACACAGACAGTCCATCGAGTTCTAGGGATGTGTCGATGTGTTCATCGGTGGTCAACCAGATGCTGCTGCAGTATTGGTACTGCCATGATGAGAAGTACTGCATCATGGTGTTCAGCTTGATGCTCTGTCGAACCCTTTCAGAAACAGAGAGTCCCTCAAGAAAATCATATTGGAGCAGGAAACAAAGGAAATAGCCATACCCATCAAATCGTATTAATTTGATCTGCAATAAACAAGCTTATAACCAATAGGAGCAGTACAATCCTGGGCACACCAGCACACAGATTATGGAATGTTTCTGCAGACTCCCAAAAGTACAATCCATGTTATGATCACAAATGAAAGTACAAACTACAGCTCCTACAAATCACTGCTGACCCTCTGGGGGCTCGCGCTTTGAACTTTCCTTGATCTCATCCCCACCTTCATCCTGAAATTAGAATAACATAATCATCAGTTCAAAGAATACCAGTACCAGTGGGGGGTGGGGGATTCAAATAGAACTCTGGATAAAACAAGCCTTGAGTGAGTTCTATGACTCTGTCGGGGAATAGTAGCACTGGAGAGCTCTCTGAGTTAGAAGCATGGGAGCCTAATCCAGTTTGCATTGAGATTTCAACATCTGTGACATAACTCTAGCCAACTTGTTTTGGTTGGTTGGCTCAAAGTCTAGAACATGGGTTTAGTATTGGCATATTATTTTGAATTGTCTAAATTCAGAAGTGCAAGGAAGTTGGACAAAATGGACCATTTGAGTTGGTTACAAAAAGGTTTAAGACACAGGTTTAAATTTACATATGCAAGTAACCAGCATATATTTGACACACAAAAAAGACAACTAGAAATGAAGTTATTGCTGTAGTTTGGTTAGTGAGAAGAATGCAACAACTAGACACTCCAACGAGGAGCATAGGTATAATGAAAGAAATTTGTAGCAAAGGTGGTAAAGACCAAAAAAAAAACTTGTTAGGAAACTCTTAAGCATGACATGAGATATGATCATAGATTGAAAAGTTGAAATTCATACAGTCAACCCTGTATCGTGAAATTAAGGTTTGGTGTGGTTGTGTTATTGTCATTAGTAACCAACATATATCACACAAGTGCACGTGCACATGCAACAAGCAGTAAGGACATGAAGTAATGGCGCACAGAAAAACAAATACAGGAAAAAAGGGATAGAAAGAGACCGCAACATCAGAAGTCCATAGTGTCAGATTGTCCCGAAGAAGTTGCATGATCAATGTGCTATCCTTGTATGATTCCTCACCCAATGTGTCTAGCTCGGAAATAGCCTCATCAAAAGCCTGCCAAGTACCGAGAAAAAAGGTTCAGTTGTACTTCTTTATAAGCATGAAAAATGGGGCCACACACAGATAAAATAGTTCAGCTATCTGAAAACAATTGGAGAGCCCAGACTAGAGCTACAACGTATACAAGACAGATTGATTCAGTAGGCCCAGTCAACTTGACATTGCAGAAGGCAGGGCCGCCTCCATATCCAAGATTAGTTTGCAGTCTACCTTCCAATGAACAGAAAGGACATTTTTGTGACGCCATATGGTACCATCAAACTGCGACCACCCAGTTTTAATTTAAGTATTTTGTAATGGAACCATCCAAAATGTAAAATAAAACTTAGCAAGGGAAGTGGCAAAGAGATGATGCTACCGTCCTACTGGATCTCACTCAGCATTCCGTTCACAAGCAAGCATATTAGTTCATAGATCATTTATTATATGTAACCAGAATTTTTAAATCTAGGAGACTGCTTTTGATGATCAAAACCAAGAGGCAAGTCACTTTTTGGGCCATTTACTCTCTATGCAGAACTCGATCAAAAAAAAGTTGACCAACAAGAAGCCATCAAATCACCAAGTGGCTATAACCTCCTTGATTAGGAAAGACAAATAAAGTCAAAGAACTGATGAACACAATCTCAAATAGATCAGTTCCAACAAAATGAGTTTCTACCTTGTTCTCTCTCATCAAAACAAACTTGATATGCATTACTTTCAACCAATTCTTTACAGGGAAAGCTTCTTTGTTACCTTAAGAACTTGTATATCCAGATCCAACACACTTTGTTGACCGCATCTCCTTTTGATTATGTCCCATGTGTCCCGATAACTACTAAGAATCTTTATGGGTGAAAACTGAGAACTTGTCTAACTTATCATGTTATTCCATCGGTAAAAAGAAAAAAAATATCATGTAAATTGTATACTTCCAGGTTTCGAAACATTTGACCAATATGCAAACTTAAGCATTCCTCAAGCATAAACACAAATAAGTTCCACTGAACACAGCGACAACAGAACAAATGGGAAACAATGCAGTTTAATAAGCAATACCTGCTTTGCAAGATTGCAGGCACGATCAGGGGAATTGAGGATCTCATAGTAAAAGACAGAGAAGTTAAGTGCAAGTCCCAGTCTTATTGGGTGAGTGGGAGCCAAGTCAGCTAAAGCAATATCCTTCATCAAAGAAAACGAGAAGATAAATCAGGAAGTATGAAGTGACAGAGACACAAAGATGAGGACATCAGTAAAAATGGCAACATGGCACAATGACCACCCACCTGGGCGGACTTGTAAGCCAGCAATGTGTTTTCAGCAGCCTCCTTCCTCTCAGCCGCAGTCTTGAACTCGGCCAGATACCTGTGATAATCACCCTTCATCTTAAGGTAGAACACCTTGGACTCTGCGGCTGTTGCAGCGGGAATGAGATGTGAATCGAGAAGCTTGAGAATCCCATCACAGATCTTGCTGAGTTCTGCCTCGATCTTTCCCCTGTACTCCTTGATAAGGGAGACATGGTCTTCATTTCCACGACTCTCTTCCTTCTGTTCAATAGAAGAGATAATTCTCCAAGAAGCCCTCCTGGCTCCAATCACGTTCTTGTAAGCAACAGAGAGGAGGTTCCTTTCCTCCACACTTAATTCCTCAGCATCCCCTGCCACTGCCACTTTCTCCATGAATTCAACCATTTCTTCGTATCTTTCAGCCTGTTCGGCCAATTTGGCCATGTAAACATTTTCCTCGCGCGACAACTCAGTTGGCACCATCTTTGTTATGCTAAACTAACACTTAATTCTGTAAAGTGGTTCCAAACACATCCCTTGTAAGCATGACCATACACAAGAAAAGCAAACATATTTTTAATACCACAAATTTAACTGACATTCAGTTTAATAAAAACTCGGCACAAACAGCCCTCAACTAGACACATCAAGTCCATCATACACTATTCACAGGAATTTGATCTTCCGAGGTCCATGATGTTGAAGATCTAAGAATCAAAAACTCAGTTCTCTCAGCTACCTACGTATTCTCAGAACCCAATCTGAGTCTGCGAGTCTCAGACAAAATTATTTAAGTTATTATTCGTCAGTGTCACACAAGGCAGTGTAACAAATTAATATATTTATATAAACTCATCTTCTGTTTTAATCAACCCACGGAAGGGACCGGCATAATAAATAGTTTGTCCAGATACTAATATCATGCAGATATATGTATATAGAGGTGTTTATGCACACACAAACTCGTCCAATCTAATGATATCAAATCAAATAATCTACATTCAATTCCACTCCGCTTTCCACAGGCTCGCAGCAAACAAACGGAGATTCGAGCTTATTCGACTGATCTATTGAGGATGTAACATCCAGATCAATTGCCCTACGAGTTTGAAGAGTGACGAATCAGGGGAAGCAACAGTAAACGATTTCCGATCTACATAGAAAGCGTGCAAACAGGAAGGCAAATCTAACCTGGAAAATCAAAGACCTAAGAATCAGAAAAGATGGGCGAGAGAGAGAGAGAGAGAGTACCGTCCTCTACCCGGCGAATCTTTTCTCTTTCTCTTTGTATTGCAGAGAGGAGCGGAGAAGTGGGCGAAGAGCGGGGATTAAAATGGGGGATTCTGGCTGGGAGGGGAGAGATCCAGTGGGAACGCGACAGATGGCTGGCGGTCGGCCAGAGCCACGTGTGCATTGACCGTCAAAGCCCTTTTTGGTCAATTCGCTTATCCGGCTCTTGTGACTTGTGAGGAGGCGCTGGCAAGCTGTCCAACTCCTGCCCCGTTTGGATTGCGCTGTTATTTAAGATTTTTGTGTTTTATTTTAACATTCTATAAATAAAAATAAAATAAATTTTGTTTAAGTTTTTTTTTTTTTTTTAAATTGTATACACACAAAAATTTTGTTTTCATTTTAATTTTTTAATTCCACTCTATTCTTCTTTTATATTACAATATTCTACCACCACTTTTATTTTTTATTGAATAATTCATATGAATTAATTTAATTCAAATTAAATGAACTTATAATTTGATGAATTAAAGAATTATGTCAAAATAAGTAAATTCATGCTCAAAGATAGATTAAAGCTCAAATAAAGAGGTTTAAAAGTCTATTCTAAGACAAATCCCTATGACCAAGTCATAGGTGCATAAATTCATAAATTCATAGGCATAAAAACACTAGTTCAATTTATTAAGATGGAATGACTTCATCTAAAGGTCTTTTTTTGATGCCTTTAAGAGACCTAAGAATTCATAAGTCATTGAGTTATTTAGAAGACCCTTGTGCGCTACCCAGATTAAAAGTATGTCTCTCAACCACACAAATGACCATTTTAAGAGACTATAAACCTTGAAATACTTGATCTCCATATATTATTTATATGAGATTATGCTTTCGATATATTTGCTTTCAAATTAAAAAACGAGTATGAAATGTTTGCTAAAAATTATGATTCTCTCTCGACTTGTCAATCTTCTCTTCCTATAAATAATAAACTCTTCATCTAGTCAATATATGCTCAAAACTTCACATTTATTACAATTCTACTTTTTATGCATTTCACACTTTTATTCAAATATTGACTTAAGTATTGAAGGGTTCACATAAGATTACTCATGTTTCTTGATTAATTTTTTTCGTATAGATCGCTTATTAACTTTGATCGAGACACTCTCATATTATAAATAAATTTATTATTATATTTATATAACAATAAGGATATTCTACCAACTCATACTAATAAAAACAAAATTGACTATGTTGCCATGTATTATATTTGTTTTTTTTATTTTTTTAACATAAAATAAAAATTAAACATACAAAATTAAAAACAGACACGACTTTAAGTATTTATTAACATTTTCATTAGATATTTTGTGAGTTAATTATTAATAAAGATCTCATTTTTTTTATCAGTGTTTTTAGTTATATATCAAAGTTTTAATATTAAGATTACATTTTCATTTTGTATCAATAAAAATCGAGTCTTTTTTGGCAATAAGTTTGAACCTAACCCACTTTGTTTACTGCAATAAACAGCTTCGATGAGTCGCTGAACCCTGCAATCCACCCGCCATTTGCTTCACCACGCAAGAAGAAGAAGAAGAAGAAGAAGAAGTATGGGATACGTACAGGAAGCCAGAGAAAATCACGTCAAGAAGAAAGTTGAAGAAGGTAGCATTCTAACACTATACCCTCGAATCGTTGTTCTGTAATCGCTAAACCTTAATTATACAGACGTGATTAATTGGCATTGTTCTTTGTTGCAATTCCTTGTTGGCTTCATTCGCGTCGATTAAAGTTTGCCGCAAGGTCCGTTCAGCTCCAATCTAATGGATTCCCATTTCAATTGCTGCTTTTCAGAGGGTTTGTTTGATGCTAGGGTTTTAGAACATTTGAAACCATTTCGTCAGCTATTGGAATCGATGATTGTATTCTTTACGCGGAAAGAAAATATCAATCTTAGGTTGTGATATTTTTGCCAACAATATATTCACAAGCAGAATAACTGTGTTAGATTTGGATAACTTTTAGCTGGATTGAGGGAGGATTTATTTCTTGTTGAAGGTTGCTGACTCGGTCATTTTCCTCGGGGTATGAAATAAGGCAGAAAGTTGTCACGTAGCTAGCAAGGTAGAGGGGTAGAAGGGTCCATCCCATTTTGTAATTCAGTTGGATGAGCCTCGGCAGGGTAGTGGGCAGGCTGAGTCGCAGCATGCCTTCTAGAAGAATCCCCTAACAGCCTATAAAGCTGAGTGTAGCATGCCTTCTAGAAGAATCCCCTAACAGCCTATAAAGCTGAGTGTACTGGAGCCATGCTCCCGATGATTAATGAGAATATTTTTCACTTTCTCTCTCTCATTTCTGTTATCTCTCTCTCTTCCCTCACATTCTCTCCCTCCCCTTATCTTCCCGATTCATTGGAATTCTCTCGAATTCCATTCCTAGCCTTGTCAGCCCCTGAAGTGCTGACAATTGGTATCAAAGTCTACGGTCCCGGATTGACGAGCTGCAACCAACGACCATGGCAGAAGGTACCCGCATGAAACAAATGGAAGCTCGCTTAGACGCCATAGACGAAGGAGTGCGACATGGCCAAGAGCTGGTGGAGGAAAGGTTGGAAACAGTAGAAGCGTGTATCAGAAATACCCATGAAGACATAAGCAGGATGAGGGCAGATGTTATCGAAATGGAGCGAAATTTGAGGGATGACTTCGCTCATCTCCGAGTGGAGTTTACGGGACTAAGCCAGCAGTTGAACGCTGCACTAGCCATTTTTTCTCGACAACCAAACGCGACCTTACCAATGGATTTTCCACCTAGAACAGCTACTGCTCCCATCTTCCAAGGAGCACGGGGCCGTCAAGATAGAGATGAGAGGATGGAGCCTGCAGGAGAGGCGACCATGCAAGGAGGCTTAGGTGCGACCATGCGAGGAGGCTTAGGTGCTATAAATAATGTTCCTGTCCTAAAGATGGAGATACCAGTGTTTGAGGGAGTGAAGCCTCGTTGGTGGATAAGAAGGTGCGAACGTTTTTTCTATCACTATCGAGTGATGGAAGAAAACAAGGTCAACATGGCTGTTGCATACTTGAACGATGCAGCAGATTCATGGTTTCAAAGCTGGAGTGCTAGACGTCAGGAATGGAGATGGCCGGAGTTTGTCGAGGAATTATGTGCCAGGTTCGAGGAAAGCAGCTTGACGAATGTGGTGGAGCAGTTTAATAAGCTGAGACAAGATGGGGCAGTGGAGGAGTACCGGGCCCGATTTGAGGAGTTGAAATTGAGGTTAGGACACGCCCACCCAATGCTAGACGAGCAGTATTTTGTGTCCAGTTTCCTTAGTGGACTGCATGATGAGCTGCGACCCATGGTGAAAAAGCTACAACCCACGACAGTCAGACAAGTGGTTGAGAAGGCTCACCTGCATGAGTTGTCCCTGGAGGCCTTCGCTCGAAAGCATAGACACGTACAAAAAGGGTCTAGAGTGGGGTGGCAAGGGCCGGCAGGGGGGAGTCAGAAGATTGGCAATTCCCAAATGCCAAAGGGAAGCTATCCACTAAAGGCCCCGATTGCAGCTAGTCCCCTACAGTCCCTTACATGGGATCAGAAAAGACAAATGGGCTTGTGTTTTAAGTGTGGGGAGAAATATACAGTGGGGCACCAGTGCAAGAGAGCACTAATGCAAATGGAAGGGGACGATGACGAAGGGGGAGATGACATGCCCGAAGAGGACACCGGAAAACAAATGGAAGAAGAGGAGGAAGGAGGACAGATTTCACTTCACGCCTTGGAGGGTCACCCTTCGGAGAAAACGATCAAAATCAGAGGTAATGTTGGGAAAAGGAAGCTTCTGATATTAATAGATAGTGGGAGCTCGCATAGTTTCTTGGACGAAAGCCCAGCCAAGGAACTACTATGCGTCCTCCAACCCACCGCTCCCCTCTATGTCACGGTTGCTAATGGTCACAAGATGATTAGCCGATACAAGTGCCCAGGGTTTCCATGGAGGATGCAAGGGCATGAATTTTCGGCAGAACTAAGGATTTTACAGCTAGGTGGATGTCAAGTAGTTTTGGGAGTAGATTAGATGAAGACAGTCAGCCATCTCATATTTGAGTTCAACACGCTGGAGGTGACTTTTGATAAAGGAGGGCGAAGGGTAACCTTAACTGGGAGCGGGGGTGGAGGAGAGTGCCGAGCAATCTCAAGCAGCCATCTGCAGAAGCTCATGGAGCAGGACGAAGGGACCATTGCACAGCTCCATTCGGTCTATGCCGTTGAGGTGTGCGAAGGAAGGTCGACAGCGGACACAATGGGCAATCCGTGGTTCAAATTACAGGCATCAGCCCACACCCCGAGCGAGGTACCATTTATTGATTCTTTACATTCTCTATTGGTTGAATTTGAGGAACTGTTCTTGGAACCCACCTCCTTACCTCCGGACCGATTTCTAGGACATACCATCCATCTTAAGCCAAACATCGAACCTATCAATGTTCGCTCCTACCGTTATTCCCCATTTCAGAAGGCTGAGATTGAACGTCTAGTAAAAGAAATGCTATCCAAACAGGTCATTCGGCCGAGCCAGAGCCCATTTGCCTCCCCTGTACTCTTGGTAAAAAAAAAGATGGTAGCTGGAGGTTTTGTGTTGACTATAGACAACTAAACACCTATACCATCAAAAACAAGTTCCCCATCCCTATCATAGACGACCTACTTGACGAATTATCAGGAGCTACAATTTTTTCAAAGCTAGACCTTAGATCTGGTTATCACCAGATCCGAATGAACGCCTTGGACATCCCCAAAACCACATTCCGCACGCACCAAGGGCTCTATGAGTTCCTAGTAATGCCATTCGGCCTAACCAATGCCCTCGCAACATTTCAAGTCCTCATGAATCACATTTTCTGCCCATATCTTAGAAAATTTATCCTTGTTTTCTTCGATGATATTTTAGTTTATAGCCCAAACATGGAACAACATCTAACCCACTTCAAAACCACATTCCAAGTCCTCAAATCTAACCAATTGTTTGTCAAAAAGTCTAAATGTACCTTCGCAGAGGGAAATGTGGAATACCTTGGGCACATAATCACTGGAGAGGGCGTGCTTACTGACCTCAAAAAAATTACTGCCATGGTGGAGTGGCCTAGCCCTAAGACTGTGAAGGAGTTGCGGGGTTTTTTGGGGCTAACTGGCTATTACAGAAAGTTCATTAAGAGGTATGGGATAATTAGCAAGCCCCTGACCAAACTGCTCAAGAAGAATGGGTTTGTATGGGGAGAGGAGGCAACAGCCGCCTTCACTTCTTTAAAGGAGGCTATGACACAAGCTCCCATTTTAGCTCTACCAAATTTTTCCAAGCCTTTCATATTGGAAACAGATGCATGTGACACGGGCGTGGGAGCAGTGTTGGTGCAGGACGGCAGGCCAATAGCTTTCCTTAGCCAAGCTTTAGCTCCCAAACACTTGGGACTAAGCATCTATGATAAGGAATTACTAGCGATGCTAATGGCAGTGGACAAATGGAGGTGTTATTTGGAGGGAAATTCATTTATTATCAAGACTGACCATGAAAGCCTCAAGTTCTTAGGAGAACAAAGGTTACACACGCAGTTACAAAGAAAAGGGGTCACCAAGCTGTTAGGGCTGGATTACAGCATCCAGTACCGCAAGGGCAAAGAAAATACAGTGGCTGATGCACTGTCTAGAAGGGAAGAAAATGGGGAATGCCAAGCGGTCTCTGTACTTGTTCCCAATTGGATCAAAGAGGTGTCACGCAGCTATGAAGGGACACCCTGGGCTCAAGAACTCATGACCATTCTTGCCATAGAGGGGGGTGAGCAGAAGAGGTACACGTTGAAGGTGGGGCTATTGAGGTATCGAGGACGAATGGTGATTGGGGAAGACCCTGAACTACGGACCCAAATCTTACAAGCCCTACATGCATCCCCCATGGGAGGACACTCCGGCCTCAATGTAACCTACAACAAGGTGAGACAGTTATTCTATTGGTCGGGAATGAGGAAGGAAGTGGTGGCCTATGTTCTAGCATGCTCAGTTTGCCAAAAATGCAAACACGAGCAAGTTCCCTACCCTAGTTTACTTCAACCATTGGAGATACCAGACCAAGCATGGCAGAGAATTTCCATGGATTTTGTGGAAGGATTACCCCGATCTGAAGGGAAGAGCACTATACTCGTAGTGGTGGATAGATTGATGAAATTTGGGTATTTCCTTAGCCTAGCTCACCCCTTTACAGCTTCTGAGGTGGCCCGGATACTGCTAGATTCGGTGGTTAAGGTACATGGCCTGCCCTTGTCCATCACCTCCGACAAAGACAAGATATTTACAAGCAACTTTTGGAGAGAACTGTTCAAACAACTAGGAGTTAGCCAACATATGTCTACAGCCTACCACCCGGAGACGGATGGACAAACAGAAAGAGTAAATTAGTGCTTGGAAGCTTACCTACGGTGTGTGTGTTTCACCAAGCCGAAAAGCTGGAATCAATGGTTGCCCTTAGCTCAATGGTGCTACAACTCAAACTTCCACAGCTCACTCAAGCGATCGCCTTTCGAAGCACTCTTTGGGTACAAACTGCCACTCATTCCAATAGTGATGCACTACTCCAATGTGGAAAAGGATGTGGATAGATACTTGAGGCAAAGACAAGAAGCCCTCCAGGTTATTAAACAAGAATTAACGATGGCACAAAATCGAATGAAGCAACTGGCAGACCGGAGGAGAACTGAAAGGAATTTTGAAGAAGGCGATTCTATCTACTTAAAGATCAGGCGATTTCAGCAACAGTTGTTCACAGGCAAGTGCCCTTCTAAGTTGGGACCTAAATACTTTGGCCCTTTCCAAATAACAGCTAAGGTTGGAAGCTCAGCGTATCGATTACAGCTACCAGACGGAGTAGGCATCCATCCGATCTTCTATGTATCCTTACTCAAGAAATCAGTAGGGTCACAGGAAGTGGTAAGTGCTGAACCACCCAACTTGGAGGAGGAGAACCTAGAGGAATCTGAACCTATGGCCATTATTGACAGGAGGGTCATCCACCAAGGGTCCTTACCCTTGATTCAAGTGCAGGTCCAATGGAGCAACCGGCCCCCGGACGACACATCTTGGGAATACCTTCCGGAGTTACTCAAACAGTTCCCTCGGGTAGCTGGACTTGTGTGATTTCTTGAGGACAAGAAATGTTTTTAAGAAGGGGGGAATTTGTCACGTAGCTAGCAAGGTAGAGGGGTAGAAGGGTCCATCCCATTTTGTAATTCAGTTGGATGAGCCTCGACAGGGTAGTGGGCAGGCTGAGTCGCAGCATGCCTTCTAGAAGAATCCCCCAACAGCCTATAAAGCTGAGTGTACTGGAGCCATGCTCTCGATGATTAATGAGAATATTTTTCACTTTCTCTCTCTCCTTTCTGTTATCTCTCTCTCTTCCCTCACATTCTCTCCCTCCCCTTCTCTTCCTGATTCACTGTAATTCTCTCGAATTCCATTCCCAGCCTTGTCAGCCCCGGAAGTGCTGACAAAAGTCACAAGTATTGACAAATCCAATTTCATTCTTTAATGTTTTATTGAAGATGTACTATGGCCGTATATTGTTGTAGCTAGGCTTCTTAGAATTTCTTCAAACATATGAAGGGAAAAAATTGCTGATTTGTTCCAGTGACAAAGATAGAGGGGTCATAGGGAGTAGTTCACTAATTGAAGAGCCAGTGGTCAACTCTCCTTTAAGGGGAATGGATTGTGATAGAGTGCAGGGAGAAAACAGGGATGAAAGGAGTGTAGAGAGAAGATATTTGTAATCTTTTCATTCACTTCAAGAATATAATGAAGATCCTTCCTATATTCTTATAGTTAACCCTATTTTAACTAGTTAACAACTGAGACAACCTACTTTCAACTACCAATTCCAGTAGCTGCCAATAGCACATGTCACAATTCTAGTCAACTGCTAGAGCTTCCCAGTCGACTGGTGCTACATCTTCAGCATCCAGTAGAATGCTTCAGTCCAGCTCAGTCACCAATCAATTTCTCAACTTCTACCACACATCAGTTGCTAATCTCTTTTATTTCTACGGTCTGGTCCCCCAGCTGAAATGTTTGCTATGAGCCAACCCTCTCTTCAATAATTAATTGTGGCCTTGATCAGTCTGGAAAACTGTTTTCCCCACACCCCTCTTTTCAGCTATATTCGGTGGTGACTAGCTCGTAAATCCTACTTAGAAAACCCCTTGCCCCTTACAAGTCATCTAGCAACCTGTCAATAGTTGGGAGGGGAAATTTGTCCTTTATAGTGACTGCATTAAATGCCCTATAATCCACACAAAATCTCCATCCGCCACCCCTGTTTTTCATTAACCAACAATAGTGGATAGGAGAAGGGACTAGTACTGGGTTGAATTATACCATTATCAAGCATCACCTGCACTTGTCTCTCTATCTCATCCTTGTGAAAAAGGGGGACCTATATGGTCTCGCATTAATAGGCTTAGAATGGGGCTCCAAGCTAATCTGATGGTTAATCCCTCTAAAAGGAGGCAAGCCTCCAGATTCTTAAAGATTTCAGAAAATCTGTGAATCTTTCAAATCTTGTTATGCTAGTAGGATTAACACTGAAATGTCATTGAAGCCTCATGCCGTGTCAAAATTAGCCACAAAAGTTCCAGCCACTGAATGCCTACAGTGTCTGCTCCTTTTACAGGCAAAAGAAAAGGTCAAGTGAAAAAGAAGTAGTCTGGAGCTACGAAGGCACCTGGAGACACCTCTAATCACTGGTGAGGTGCTCTTCATTACCTATAAAAACCTTGAAAGGTCTGTACTTCTTGATGGTCAAACCAAATTTCTGTGTCCTAACTTGGATAAAGTTATGGGTGCTGTCACTATGTATCAAGATTTGCAGAGCATATTCCTAATAGATCCTGTCGATGGGATGATCTTTGTATTCAATTGGCCTTCGAGAGCACAGTAGCTGATCTCTGGCTTAGCTGTAGTGGAACTTCCTAATGCTGTTGACTCAGGCTTGGCAAGGAAGGATCCCTATACCATATAACTCAATATATTCTCTAGTGATCTATCTTTGACGAAATGGTTATATTCCGGTCTCACAAGTCATTTCCTGTTTTGTGATGTGCTTAGGTTTCTTGCTTGGCCCTTTGCTACTGTTTGCCATGGGCAGAAACGTTTTTTACATATTAACGCTGCTTACCCATTTCCCAGCAAATGTGCTTGGGTTTCTCTTGGCCCTTGCTACTGTATACCATGCCCCGAAATTAGTAATTTTTTTACTACTTGCTTTCTTGGGGCTTGTGCGCCAACAAGTTGTTCGCAATGAGTATTTCTGAAAATGTTATTTTGGTTTTGAAAATATATTGCAATATCTTCAATTGGGTGGATTCCATTAAATTTTATATATATATATATATATGTCGTCTTATCCTTTCTAGCTCTTTTGTACTCTTCCACATCAAATCAAAGTTGATTTCTGTTTTTTTTTTCTCCTATGCTTCAGTATTCTGGATGTCTTATTTCTTTGGTTGAGATGAATATTTGATTGTTCTTAGTAAGTAAAAAAAAAAAGAGGGGGGGGGGGGGGGGGGGGGAATGAATTAAACTCCACCGAACTTTGTTTTCTCTATCTGCTATTATTATCGAGATAAAATTCTAATATCTATGTATTAAACTTTCAGCTTTACGAAGCAAAATGAAGCAGAAGGCACTAAAGGAATGTGATCAGTACACTGCAAGATACGCTGAATGTTCTGCAGGAAGAACCTTATCTGTTGTTTGGCAATGTCGTAAGCAAGCTAAAGAACTAAATGATTGCCTTCATCAGTAGTAAGCTCATCTATCAACTTCTATAAGACAACTTATTACTTTAATTCTTTCCATTTAAATACCACATTTTTATTGTACTCTATGAACTTGCTACTCATTCTGTGCATCATTTTCATTTGATTCAATAAAGCAAGATAAAAGTTGAGGTTCTATAAGATATTATTTACCTAATGGTAGCAGTGAACTGTAAAATCAACAATTGCTTCTTATCTGCTGTTGTTTAAGCTAGCAACTTTTATTCAAGCCGCCTCTTGATTCTTGGGGTTCTTGCGGAATTATGAACCAGTTACCATGTCCATT